>NC_057812.1:385643943-385884223 GCF_018294505.1 Triticum aestivum | reverse complement strand
TTGAAGTAATTGGATACCACCGAGTCTTACCCGCTCGTAACTCAACCGCCACGGCGTCCTTGCCCGACGGGGAGGTCATCGATAGGCTTTTGTTTCCTTCTCTCTTCATCCTTTTTTGCAGAAATTCAACAAGTCCTAGGCAGGCGACTTCCCGCCAGGTAGGTCACACGGTAATCAGGGGCTACTGACAAGGATATGACACTCGGACATGCCAGACAAGCATAGGGTCAGCTACAACATCGACCAAGGTGATGAGTCAAACCATCTTGGGAGACAAGGAAGCAGGCGGCTACCCACACACAGCATGGTCCGATTCGACCCAAGGGACCAAGGGGCGCGAACCCACAATTAGTCCGACCCGAGCAATGTAACCCTAGCTCGACCAAGTATAAGGCAAGCTAGGGGGCCTCTTGTGGGACAAAGACAACATTCTAGAGCCGACTAGCTAGGGTCTTACCTACGCCTCTTCTTTTTCCTCGGCCGCCGCCACCACCGAAAGCTTATAACCCAAGAAACACATCTCTTAAAGCACTCAAGCAATACAACCACCATAGGCTAAGGTGTTGCCTCTCCAGGGAGGGCCCGAACCTAGGTAAATTGCTTGCTTCTTGTGCTACCATCTCGATTTGTCGCTAGCATCCTCTCCGAACAAATTTGTTGTCTCTCGACAGTATTGTCGGTCTCAAAACAACGACAACACGGCTCTGTCAATTTTGGCCCGAGAAGAAGTACGAACAATCTGGCATGTGTACTCCTTAATTTCTACTCCCTCCGTCCCATAATATAAGAGCGTTTTTGATACTACAGTCAAAAACGCTCTTATATTATGGGACGGAGGGAATATTGATTAGTGTTTTGTCTTTTTTAGACCACTAAGCTGGTTCGTTGGATGGCCTAAGAAGATAGAGAACAGTGGACATTAGTTGCTACAGCAGTTGCTTTGAGCCACGTCCGAGGAGCCGACTACAACCCCACATGGACCTGGACCTAGCCTCGGCCCATAACTAACCAGTCTAATCCAACATATCCCATTATTTATAACCTTTAGTACTATTAACAAACAAAAATTACATATGAAAGTAATAGGTGTTTATCCCATCAATTAAACTTGTTCCGTGTTTAATGATAAAATCAGCCTTCATGGTGGATTAACACAAACACCTAAATTTCGGCTCTCTAGCATATTGGGTGATGTGTCGAGGATGCATACCCAAATTTTTCGGCAAGAAATGAGTAGCAAAATGAGAACAATCAATAGGTCAACTAGCTTGCATCTAGCAGAAGTTCACTGCCACACCGTTTTTTATTCTTACTTTGATTTTTGTTTGTTGTATTCTATCCTTATTCCTTTGAAAATCCTCCTCAAAATAAATGTCAGCAGTGAGTCGATTGCCTATTTCTGGATTGTCTGCTTGTACCCACACTAAAAAGAAGATTATTTATTGTGTTACGCAGATTTAATATTTCTAATATGTTTAAATAAAATCATCTAAAAGTAGGATAAAAATAAACATGGTATCGTTATAGTATATTTTGGGTCAATCTATGTCGAGTCGGACCTTTAGCATGGTTCAATTTCTTAAATAGTGTATTAAACTACCTTATGAGTAAGCGACATATTAGCTCATTTGAGTGACCCTCCAAACTCCTCAGGTCAAACCTTTAGCATGGTCCAATTTCTTAAAGCGTGTATTCAACTACCTTATGAGCAGCCCGCAAAAAAAACTACCTTATGAGCAAGCGACATATTAGGTCATTCGACCGACCCTCCAAACTCTATTCCTACTCTCATCTTATGTCTAATGCAATACCAGTTAGATCTAAATGTGAATGTGAAGGATCGTCACACAATAAAAAGTGTACTTGATTATTTCGTAGCTTCTCTTTGTCATTTAAGATGTTTTCACGAGCACAAATCCATACTTGACTTTTGATATGTACATTTTTATGTTCGAAAAAATTATGTGGCGACCATTAGGCCAAACAATCTGTTCACCATCCGATCTAGAATCTAAGGGCGATGCGTCGCTCCCCTCTTTAATTGCCTCTTACTTTTCTCCCGCAATCACACTCCACGACTCTATCATCAGCCATGCACCCATATTTTCTCTTTCCAGGTTCTGAAGCCGCATGTGCGCCCAGCATTGCCCCTCTCCGGCATTCTCATCACACTATTCCACTCCGAGATTTTCTACCAAGATGTCCTGTCCAGCACCAACAAAGGCTCCTAGTCTTGCCTGGGGGCGAGTTGGATAGGGACATGACCCCATGGGGCGTGGCATAAATGGCATGGCAAGTGGATTTGCTGCCATGGCAGGTTGAGGGGGCCAGGCTAGGTACCGGAGGTCACGTGTTCGCCATGGTGGGTTCCTCTAGTCTTGGATGACGTGAGCTTCCACTCCATCGAGTTGGCAACATGGTCCTACCCATGTCATACTCCTGATGTGGCGCATCTCAAGTCGTTTGTACCAAGCTGGAGATCCGAATGTAGTCTCACTTATGACAACTCGCCCGCTCCAGCATGCATCCCTCCCCACTGCGTCACATGTGCAGCTTCAATGTTATGCCATGCCTCGCCCACCACATGCTCGACATAATGCCATACACCCAATACTCTCTACAATGCCTTCACCAGCTCTTTTCCTCACGCGCCTACGACTGCCTTGTCGCCAAACTCCGCTTCAAGCGCAGCCTGATTGATGAGGTGCCCAGAATGACTAATCTCTAGCAGCCAATCCTGTAGGTTTTGTAGACTGTCTACACAGGAGTGATTTGTCTACAACCTTGGTTAGGAGGGGAAGGTGGTGCAAAGGAACACAACATGGAGGGGAAGCTGCTTTGGCAAAGCAACACATGTGAGTCGGTGCCTCCATGAAATTGATGGAGTTACCAACAATCTAGGTGACAGTTATTACTGTTAAACAATGTAATTACCCAGTATTAGTATTGTAATAGTTACTGAGGTATTTTGGTTACAGATACTTGTAATCAAAGCACTACCATATCTGCCCAACTTTCATATTGAAGTTACCACTATGGCACTTTTAGTTACCCAGTTGTCCGGGTTACAGTTACCATCAAAGTACCATGTAGTTACTCGGTAGTTCAAGCTTAATTTGTCACTCAGACTTCATAACGCTAATATAGTTGCCCAGTTTCTCACTGATGCTCAAGTTACAATATCACGGCCGATATATTTACCCAGTTATCCATAGTAAAATTACCATCATAACACTACTACTGTAAGACGCAATTATCAACATGACAATTATGCAGCTACCCAGTTGGTCATGCTGGTCATGCTACAGTTACAAAGCAATTATGTAGCTACCCAGCTCTTATGCTACAGTTACTAACATAGCAATTACGTAGTTACACGGCTCCTTAAGCTAAGTTACACCATGAAACAATTGTAGTTAACTAGTATAACAGGTCATAGTCACCACCACCATTGTACTGATGTATTTACATGGTGGTTCAGTGAGATATAGGACAACTTGTGAGTACTTCGGTAACTTTAGTGACCTGATAACCACTCAGTATAGTTACCCAACATCCAAATTATACTTACCAACATGGCAATTATGTAGGTCCCAAGTTTCTCATGCTACAACAGTTATCACCATGAGAGTTAACCAGCATACTATGTCACAGTCACCACCATACTAGTGGAAGTAATGGTGGTTCTGGTGAGATCTATTTTCGAGGCAATCGCTACCTAGCTCACACATTACTGTTTGGACTGAGCAATCCAGTAGCTCAAATAATGTTGGCTACCAGCGAGATTTAGTTTTAAATTTGATAAGTATATCTTGAACTATCTGGCATTGTTCCAAATATCGGCCAGTTAATCGGCATCTCGGTCAGTTAATCGCTAATCGGTGCGTCACCGAATAGCCGATTAACTGATTCATTGGCCGATTAATTGGAAAATTCTCCTATTTATCCGTACTCAGCACCCGACTAATATGGTACCAATTTACCGATATCCTAAACATTGCTATCTGGTAACTGACACATTTACTTGGCTTGGTAATCTCTAAGCTCCCAAAAATTTGATTAGACATCCAACCGAGATAATTTTTCAAGACGATAACAATGACTTATATAGTAACAATGATAACTTCTGAGCTCTCAAAAGTCGCTGAAACATTCCAAGAGTTCTAGTTTTCATGTTGAATAACTACTTGCGAGTAGCTTGTAAGTAACATGTTGCAGCTTCCTAATTTTTAACCCGAAAAAGAGATGTCAGGGCATACCCATATGAGATCTAGTTTCAAAGATCTCGTCATGACGAACTTAATGATGAAAACGGATCGTAAATTGGATAATACTATTTGGGAGTTAAATCATTCTGATTTTTCAAAATAAAATAATATTTGCTGACATCATCTTTTTTTGTTTATACTTGCATGCATGCACCAAAGCTTCAGTTTTGCTAGCTGTAAGAGAAGGAGTGTGCGCCAAGATGGGGATAGGGAAGTGTTCGGCAATTCAGAAAAAAAGATGGAAATAGGAAAATGTTCAGTAGATCATACCAAGGGCTCATTCTTTTCAGCTCCAGATTCTCCAGAATTTTATTCTGAGAAACTGCCCACAGAAACAGTTGCGTACAGATTCAGTTGTCCAGTTCTTTTCAGCTATTGCAGTCCGAGATTGTTGTATGAGTTCTGTGCTGAAATGTTTATAATGCCCACTGTGTGCTAAGCATCAAAATTCACATAGCACCACATCACATAGCATGTCCTCTATCTACTAAACATAATAGTCCAAATAAGAAATAACCACACTCAAACAGCATGCCCACTGCCAACTTAGCATCAAAATTGGTCATAACATTCACATAACAAACATTCTGTTCCTGCGTACCCGTACCACTCAAAATATAATCAAAACTGGAGCCTGGACGCCCAATCCTACGGAACTGAAGATTGAATATGATAAGCAAAATGGTGACAGCGACCAGAAGCTTCACAGCAACAAGCTCATGGCCACAACGCTCCTGCAGCCAACCACGGGTGCTAGCTCGTGCCCACCACCAGCATGCTCTACGGCATTGTCGCGATGCAGCACATGACAGAAGCGTCAGGAGGGGGAGGTCCCTCAGCCGGTGCTCCCTGGTGCCCTCACCACACGTGCCCACGCCCACAGAGCTGCAGTGGGCGCCCTCGCCCTGGTCCAACATGATGTTGTTCAGCGCCACGTGCCAGCCTGCCAGCGCGCCGGTGATAGGGTGCAGTACCTGCCAAGCGCGCCCGCCTCCGACTCCCATGCGTCCACCGGAAGAAGAGGAGGTGGATCAGCGTCAGGGACGAGCAGTTGCACCGATCGATGCGACGAGGTAAGGTGGGAGCAGGACGAGCAGCAGTGGCCATGTTGGGGATTCGGTGGGGCGAGGTGGCAGCGCTAGGTAGAAAACGATGAAAAGGGGGGCAAAGCCAAAAAAACATTTGTTCAAGTTACATAAGTTCGGGAATCAACTGGAAATTGGGAGTGGCGCCAATTCTCCATCCAACAATTTTTGTGAGGGAAACGGAGGCCATGAGCTGGCAGCTAGGAGGCTTTTTCTAGTTCTTTTCAGCTCAAGATTCCGCAACCCAGAAGTTGTCTCAGAAGATGAAAAGAACTTGCCCTAAATACATAACATTCGGAAAATAGCAAAAGTTATTTTGTGTTTTACACTGGATTTTATTTCCCCACTACTTTGAACAGCTATGCTAAACAAAATTGGATCCCATGCCAAATTGCAGCTCCCAAGCAAGCCAACAGAATTCACAGAACCAAAGACCAGTGCGACTGTGTTCACGCATTAAAATCACAAACAAGCTCCCACCTTCACAATAGATAACCTACATGGAACATAACCATAAAATGAGCAAATAAATAACAAGCAGTCATGCATGGCTGCACAAGAGTTTTGCAGGAACCAGCTAAGTCCCACTCCCGCATCAATCTCCGAAAATTCCGCAATTCAACCAAGACAGAAATTGGCTGCTCACCTATCGACCCAAGAAGTTCTACCCTCAAAAAAGAAAAACTCTACCATCAAATAACCCCATCACCTCTCACATATTATCAAGATCTCAAGCTCCCGAGTAATACAAAACTTACGGGATAAATCCTACGAGATTAGTTTAGGGGAGAAAAGGGAGGGAGGGGGGGGGGGGTTAGTTAGGATTACGGGGAGGTTAGTTGAAATTCACAGGGAGGATTATTCTGTACATCTCATCCCTAGCAATTTGTCCATAGATTAGTTGCCAGCACTGATAGAAAAAGACAGCACATTCAAAGTAACATCAAATCTCAACGGAGCTGATCCTCGCGGACGATCATAGCACAGACAGAGAAGACCCTAACACATCAAGCAAGCAAGAAAAACGCATCTACCCAGTTACTCTATTAAACATACAGTTTTGCTAAAGCACATCTAGATGTGCTCTAAGTATTGCACATCTAAGTCCTATGTCATTGATTTTATGCTAAGATCCATGCAAGCATTTTCTTTTATCTTTTTTCTGTCTTTCTAGTTTGACTGAGTCACTTAGATGTGCAATAACTATGACACATCACAGGATCCGGTTTACGCGGGCAAGAGCAAAGGATCGCACCAGAACTTGAACTCGGGCAGGCGGCGGACGAACGGACGGAACTCGTCCGAGGAGCGCGTGGGGAGCGCGGGCCCCTCGCCGAGCACCTCGGCGAGCTCGGGGTCGACCTGAGGCGACAGGAAGGCGATGAGGAGGTTGAGGAGGTAGATGCCGAGGGCATACGTCACGATGTAGTAGCCGCCGACGAACCACGCGCGCAGCGCGTACACCAACACTCCCCCAGCGAGGCCCAGCCAACGGCGGCCCACGTGCGGAGTTGACCGGTCCAGCAGGTGCTGAAACCGCCGGGATGCCGTGGCGACCGCTGCCGACAGGGCAGCGGCGGGCCCCCCGCTATCGCTGCTGTAGGTGGAGGCAGCCGGAGCAGGGGCGGAGGCGGAGGCGGTGGAGGAAGAGGAAGGGTCCATCATGGCGTTGAGCGGACTGCGGTTGGGGATCTCGTGCAGCAAGGCCTCCGCCCTTATGGCATCCCATCCCATCCCATTCACGTCTTGCCTCCTCGGAGCTTAGAGCTTCTCGGCCGTTCGATTGGAATCTTCTCGCGAACACAGACCGTGGGATGTCAGTCGTTGGATATTTGCCAGATCAACTTCAGCCGTCCGATAAATTTCAATTGCATCAAAATGTGATATCCTTGCCCGCACCGAGTCATTTTTGTCATTTCATATATGGATATAAAATGGCAGCAGCACTGTGTTGAGTAAAAACCTAGTTGTGTCCTTCTGCACTTACGGTTACGTGGTTGGGTCAACCTCGCGGCCTAGCTCCCATCCCTAACACTAGCTCATCCTCTACGCCGCCATCGTCCGTCCTCCTCTTCCTGCATCCCATCTCGTCGTCAGGCGCGTGCTGCCACCAATTTTCATCCTCCCCTCATGATGACCCACAAGTATAGGCATCTATCGTAGTTTATTCGATAAGTAAGAGTATCAAAACCAACAAGGAGCAGAAGAAAATGACAAGTGGTTTCAATAAGGTATTCTCTGTAAGCACTGAAATTATCGGTAACAGATAGTTTTGTGATAAGATAAATCATAACGGATAACAAGTAAATAAAGTAACTAAGGTGCAGTAAGGTGGTTCAATCCTTTTTTAGCAAAAGGACAAGCCTGAACAAACTCTTATATGAAACAAAGCGCTCCCGAGGATTCGCGTTTGTTACTTTGATAATTTGATATGTGGGTGGACCGGTGCTTGGGTGTTGCCCTTCCTTGGACAAGCTTCTCACTTATGATTAATCCCTTTCGCAAGCATCCGCAACTACGAAAGAAGAATTAAGGTAAACATAACCATATCATGAAACATATGAATCCAAATCAGCCCCTTACGAAGCAACGCATAAATTAGGGTTTAGGCTTCTGTCACTATAGCAACTCATCATGTACTTATTACTTCCTAATGTCTTTCCCTAGGCCCAAATAATGGTGAAGTGTCATGTAGTCGACGTTCACATAACACCACTAGAGGAGAGACAACATACATCTCATCGAAATATCAAACGAATACCAAATTCACATGATTACTTATAACAAGACTTCTCCCATGTCTTCAGGAACAAACGTAAGTACTCACAAAACATATTTATGATCAAGATTAGAGGAGTATTAATTATCATTAAGGATCTGAAAATATAATCTTCCACCAGATAAACCAACTAGCATCAACTACAAGGAGTAATCAACACTACTAGCAACCCACAGGTACCAATCTGAGGTTTTGGGACCAAGATCGAATACAAGAGACGAACTAGGCTTTGAGAGGAGATGGTGCTGGTGAAGATGTTGATGGAGATTGACCCCCTCTCAACGAGAGGATCGATGGTGATGACTATGGCGACGATTTCCCCCTCCCGGAGGGATGTTTCCCCGGCAAAACAGCTCCGTCGGAGCCCTAGATTGGTTCTGCCCAGGTTTTGCCTCTAGACGGCGGCGCTTCGCCCCGAAAGCTTCCTTCTAATTTTTTCCAAGTCAAAACGCACAATATAGCCAACGATGGGCACCAGAGGCCTGCCAGGGGGCCCACAAGGTCAGGGGGCATGTTCTAGGGGGATAGGGCGTGCCCTCCACCCTTGTGGCTGGCTGGTGGCCCCCCTCTGGTACTTTCTTCACCTAATATCTTTTATATATTCCAAAAACATGCTCCGTGAAGTTTCGGGACTTTTGGGGTTGTGCAGAATAGGTCTCTAATATTTGCTCCTTTCCAGTCCAAAATTCCAGGTGCCGGCATTCTCCCTCTTCATGTAAAGCTTATAAAATAAGAGAGAATGGGCATAAGTATTGTGATATAATGTGTAATAACAGCCCATAATGCAATAAATATCAATATAAAAGCATGATGCAAAATGGACGTATCAACTCCCCCAAGCTTATACCTCGCTTGTCCTCAAGCGAAAGCCAATATCGATAAATATGTCCACATATTTAGAGATATAAGTGTCGATAAAATAAAAGTACGGACATGAGGGCATCATGATCATCTTTAGAACAGCAACATATATTGTCCTATAGTTTCTCATGCTAAAGTAACAATTCATTCACAAAGCAAAGTATGAATCAGAAACTTCATTGAAAACTAACAAACTATGACCTCAGTCATTGGAGCAATTGCAATTTATCATAACATCGGAAAGAGTCAATATAAGAGCTTTTCAGCAAGTTCACATACTCAATTATCATATAATCTTTCACAATTGCTAACACTCACGCGATACTTATGGGTTCAAAGCTTCAATCGGACACAGAGAAAGATAGGGGCTTATAGTTTCACCTCCCAATCTTTTACCTCAAGGGTAATGTCAATAATAATACTTTATGAAAACCTACATCCGAGTGGATATATATGTATCCGGATCTCTCCAACACATAGTGCTTGCCAAAGGAAAAAGTATAAAAAGGGAAAGGTGATGATCACTATGACTCTTGTATAAGGGTAGGAGATAAAAGTAGAAAATAGCCCTTCGCAGAGGGAACTAGAGGTTGTCATGCGCTTTTATGGTTGGATGCACAAAATCTTAATGCAAAAGAACGTCACTTTATATTGCCGCTTGTGATAAAGACCTTTATTATGCAGTCTGTCACTTTTATTTCTTCCATATCACAAGTTCGTATAAAGCTTATTTTCTTCACACTAATAGATCATGGATATTTAGAGAGCAATTTTTATTGCTTGCACCGATGACAACTTACTTGAAGGATCTTACTCAATCCATAGGTAGGTATGGTGGACTCTCATGGCAAAACTGGGTTTAGGGATGTTTGGAAGCACAAGTAGTATCTCTACTTGGTGCAAAAGAATTTGTCTAGAATGAGAGGGAAAGGCAAGCTCAACATGTTGGATGATCCATGACAATATAACTTCTATTCGGATATAAGAAAACATCAAGAGATAAGAGAAGGATGTTCCACCGAGCTCTCTCAGAGCTCAGGCACTCTCGGCCGTCGGATCGCGATGCTTGATGGGTTTTGGGTCGTTCGATCGAGCAGATGGAAGATATGGGCCATCAGATCCTGGTCTGGCACTATAGAAATGAATAATTACTGCCTCTAACCGCCTCCATGCGCTTCCGTTCCTCCCGTCGCGTGTACCAGCGGTGAAATATCCCCTGCCACCGTACGTTATATCTTGCCCCCGCCGAGGGTATTTCGGTCTTTTCGCTCCCGGGGGTCGTGTGTGGCGCGCGGTGATTAGCTCGTCCGGCTATGGGGTGGAGGAGGGCAGCGACCCACCCTTTCGTGCTCTCATTCGTCCCTCTCGTCTCCCTCTTTCTGGAT
This sequence comes from Triticum aestivum, assembly GCF_018294505.1. Taxonomy (NCBI): domain Eukaryota; kingdom Viridiplantae; phylum Streptophyta; class Magnoliopsida; order Poales; family Poaceae; genus Triticum; species Triticum aestivum. The sequence continues at coordinate 385,873,845 of NC_057812.1, read as the reverse complement.
CTCATTCTCTCTCATCGCGGCGCTCCTCCTTCTCGATTCGACGCCGTCCTTCAGGTGGTTTCCCTCTACCTCTCGCTCGTCTATTTTGTTCTGGTTGTTTCTTACCGTCTCCCTTGCTTGTTTGCTTGATTTTAAGTGTTTGGACGGTGCCGTTGCGTTGGGCCTGCCTTGCGAGTTGATCGGGAAGGGAGCACACCGGCTGAGCTTCTGAGATGGCTGAGGTAATTGATTTCTCCCTTGTTTGTTCTCCCCTCCGTGCTATGTATGTGCTCATCAAGACTTTTGTTGTTCTTCAGGGATCTGTCTAGGGTTTGCTTGTCGATTCATTCGGATTTGTGCTGATCCATTCTGATTCGTGTTGTTCGAGGTGTTTTGGCTGGTTCGGTTGCAGGTAATTCTCCCCTCTCGCCTGGCCTCCTCGGTTTTACTTCTGTAGGTCGTATGTGTGTCTATGGTCCATAAATACTGCAGATTCTATCCTCTGTTTTGCGAATATGTGTATTACAGGGGATGTGTTATTTATTATTTATGTTGTTTGCGAATATGTGTATTACAGGGGATGTGTTATTTATTATTTATGTTGTTTATTTATTATTTATGTTCTGGATTGCTGTCATTCCATATTTGCTGTGGATATAGCCTATGCCTAAGGTCCATGTATATTGTTGTTTGGGTTCATGTGTGCTGCAGAGGTGGGTTGTTATATATATTGCAAGGATCTGTTGCCTACATTCTTTTGGGATCTAACGTTTATGCCTGGTTGGTGTTTTCTTTTTTGTGTGGGGTCTTCTTATTTTGGGTTCGCGTTTTGCTGGCAAGATGTTTGCAGTCGGTTGTTCTTTTGTGCACATGTTAGATGTCGTTGCTTCGCGATGTCGTTTGTCATTCCATTCGTACTTGCGGGAGGTCATGGACAATGGGGTTGTGCTTGGAGGGGTGGAGCTAGATGTTGATGTTCCTGGAGGTGATGCCTTGACCATGACGAAGTTTTTTTGGTCCCGGGACGGTATAGGTTGCCCATCTCTTCATGATGATGCCGCTCTCCAAGCTATTTGTTTCCTACAGGGTCTGTATGGGTTTGTTGTTGTAGACTACAATTACAAGAGCATGATGACTCATCGAGAACTTGCTTGTTCAGCAGTTGTTTTGGCGGCCTCACTGGTTCGGTCTTCGGTGCGTGCTGTTACTGGTGATGCGTCTGCTGCCGTGGGTGACGTCAATGCTGCTTTGCGGCGGCAGATGTTACACGCTTGGTTGGTTTCTACGGCATGTGCCTTCTAGGTGTGCCTTGTATCTAGGGTCTTTTTTCCCTGTTGGTTAGTTGATAGATTTATCTTCGTGATGTAGGTTGGTCTATGCTTAGATCATTGTGTATGAGATGGGTGACTGGTTGTAATAAGATATGGATATTAACTATTTGTTTATTCACTGTGAGCCTTATCTTTCTCCTGGCCTTGTTGCTGGTGCAGGGTATGATAGATCGTGTCTTGTCCTTTTACTTTGTTACGCTATATTTGGATACCCGGTGTTCTGCTTTTTAAGGTTACATTGTTCTTGCTTATTTGTTTTCAGTGTCTTGGGTATGCTGTACTTCTGTTACTGACATGCCACGTCGTCCGATTGTGGTCCATGGTGAGGATGCTGTTGGGTTTGGTGCTGGTTTGGTAAATGCTCGTGGTCGTGGGCGTGGTCGTGGGCGGGCTGCTGGTGGACGTGGTCGGGCCGCTGGCCGAGGGTTTGATGAAGGGGGTGCTGGTCGTGTGTGGGCTGTTGGTGGGCGTGGTCGGGCCGCTGGCCGGGGGTCTGATGCAGGGGGCGCCGGTCGTGGGCGGGCTACGGGTGGGCGTGGTCGAGCCGCTGGCCGGTGGTCTGATGCAGGGGGCGCTGGTCGTGGGCGGGGCACCGGTGGTCGTCGACGGGCCAGCGGCCGGGGGGGTCCTAATGCAGGCGGTGCCTCTGCCTCTTATCCTGTTGCTGGATCTCATATTGTTGCTGCGCGGCAGGGTGCTCCACAGAGGGTGCCTGTTGCTGTAGCGGACCAAGGCAGCGTGCCTGGCCCGAGCAATATGGGTGTCTGTAGGCCCATGCTTGGTCGTAGTGCTGGGCATGCGTCGGTGCCGGGGATTGCGAGACGTTACGTGCCACGGCAGGCTGTTGATATGCCATCCCAAAGTCGTACACGTGCGTACCTATCCACTTTTCTTCCTTTGTTCTTTCGCTTGGTGGGCTGTTTTGCTGAATGTGTTGATTGTTGTGTTATTCTCTTGTTGTTAGGCGATGGTTGGTTTCCTTTTCTGAGTTCGTCCATTACTACGGTAAATCGCAAGAAACGGAAAATGGCTGTTGAATTTCATTGCACCCGATATGAAGGTGCATAGAGATTCCTGCTCTGCTGTTGGGTTTTATTTTCTTTCCTTTAGTTGTTCTGATTAAGTTATACATGTATTCTCAGAGCATGTCGTCGATGGTTTCTTGCCGAGGGATTGGCATGGTTATTCGGTTTACGTGGGTTCGGAGGTGATTGGGGTAGATCGCAACAAACGGAAAAAGAGGAGAGTGACGATTAAGTTGCGTCACCCTGGATATGAAGGTGCACTAAATTCTTTCTGGTTCTTTGTTAGTTGACGTTGTTTCCCTTAGGGTTTCTTATTTGCTTTTGCATGTCTTGTTAGATGTTGTTGTCCAGAGCCCTTTGCCAAAGGATTGGCAAGGTTATTCGGTCAAGTTTGCCGAGTCCTTAAAAGGTATCTATGAACATGATCTTTGGTGTTTTGGTTGTGTGATGGTTGTCTCATTTTTTCTTTCTGCCTGATAGCTGTGTGTTCTTTTGTTTGTTAGCTTCCTGTGCAGATAGGTCATACTATGGTCCTCCTGATTTTTTGTGCCAATCCTGTGGTGCTTCCTTTTGGTATGCTGAGTGTTCTAGGGCCAAGTCATCGTGGACACTGCATAAAATTGTTTACTATCGCTGTTGTAAAGGCGCAAAGGTATATGTTCCGCCCTTTAAGGATCCCCCGGCCTATCTCCGGGAGCTTCTTCGGTTCGATGGTACTTCTCGTGCTAAAAAATTCCTCCGGTCTATACGTGAGTATAATTGTATGTTCGCCTTCACTTCGATGGGTGCTACTATCGAGCGTTCGTTTGGTGGTAGCCGTGGGCCTAAGATTTTTAAGATTAGTGGTCAGGTGTCCCATCGTATTGGTTCATTGGTGCCTAAAGGTGATGATACCCCGAAGTTTGCTGAGTTGTATATACATGACCCAGCTAATGAGATCAGGCATAGGATGAATGCCTTGAATCCAGAAGATAAGCCTACTGGGGGTGTGGATGAGAATATTGTGGTTGGTCTTAGAGACATGCTTGATGTATCTAATCCATTGGTGCAAACCTTTAGGGAGGCGAGTAGGATGATAGAGGGTCGTGGGGATGAGCCCATCGAGGATATCTCGATTCGTATTATTGGGCCTTCAAAGGGCGATAGTCCCCAATTTAGCTTGCCTACAACCACTGGACTTGCTGCTCTAATAGTTGGTGGTGATTTAACGTTAGAAGCGTCCTGTCGGGACATTGTTGTTTGCAGCCGTTCCGATGGTTTACAACATATATCCTCTCTGAATATTGCGTTCATGCTGCTGCAGTACCCGCTGCTCTTCCCTTATGGAGAGAGGGGGTTTCAGGTCAATGTTCCTCACCTGATTGTTCCTGAAGACGATGATAATGGCGGTCCTGTTGATCCTAATCACACCCCTGGAAGCCCGCCTGATGAGGCATCCTCTTCGTACCCTGCTGGTGGTGGTGATGATTCCACTAATAGTCGAAATAGGATGACCATGCAGGATTACTATCGTTTTATGTGTCACTATAGAAGTGATCAGCCTAATCCCTATATATGTTATGGCCTTCTCTCCTCCCAGGCGGTAGTCGATGCGCGTGCATGCATTGATGAAAATAGGTTGTGGTACATCTTAAGAAACCAGGATATGCTGAGGTCGGAGCACATGCAGGGCATTGCTGATGCGGTGGGTGATGGGTGTGTTGATGGTGATGCTCTTGGGAAGAGAACCATTGTACCTTCCAGTCATACTGGTGGTCGTCACTATTACAATGAAAATTTCCATGATGGTCTCGCAGTTTGTCGAGTGCACGGTGCGCCAGATGTGTTTACCACTTTCACTTGCAATCCCAAATGGCCTGAGATCACCAATGCATTGGAACCCGGTCAGACGCCTTCTGACAGGGCAAATATTGTTGTTAGGGTCTATCACATGAAGCTCATCGAGTACTTAGACGAGATCAAATCCGGACGGGCTTTTGGTGCGGTTACTGTTGGTACTGTGTGCTGATGTGCTATATCTTTTATTGTGGTTTGTTGACAGTGTTCTTGTCTTTCTATTGAATAGTCTGGCTGATGTGACTTTCCTGTTTTGTTTTCAATTTTGTATATCGTTGAGTTCCAGAAGCGAGGGCTGCCTCACGCGCACATACTCGTGTGGAGGAAAGGAGGCAACGGTGAGATCGGTGTTGAAAGTATTAATTCGTTCATATCTGCTGAGATACCTGATCAATTACTTGATCCTCTAGGATATGCATTAGTTTCTGAATTCATGATGCACGGTCCGTGTGGTGACATGAATGATAAGTGCGTCTGCATGAAAAATGGTGCTTGTTCTAAATATTTTCCTAAGGATTTCAAAGATACCACTATTGTTGATGATAATGGGTTTGTCTTGTATCGGCGTCGCAACGATGGTCAAAGGGTCTATAAAAATGGTCATTATCTTGATAATAGGCACGTTGTTCCTTATAACATGGCAATGCTTAAGAAATTCCAGGGCCATATAAATGTAGAGTGGTGTAATAAGACGCAGGTTATGAAATACCTCTTTAAGTACGTGACTAAAGGCGCTGACTACTCTAAGGTCATGTTAGAGAGGCTAAAAAAGTTAAATAAAGATGGTTGTCGCACGGTAGGTGAGATTCAAGAGTATCTCATATGTCGCTATATATGTGAGTATGATGCGCTATGGCGTATATTTGGGTTTGAAATACATTATAAAATGCCATCTGTTCAAAGGCTGACTGTTCATATGCCTGGTATGAATACTGTTTACTATCGTTCTGGTGCTGACCTCACCAAAATTGTTGATTCTGACTTCTTGCAAAAGACTATGCTTACTGAATGGTTCGGTGCTAATGAGATGTTTGAAGATGCTCGCTCATTGACGTACTGTGATTTTCCAACTGCTTGGACATGGGAAGCTAAAAGTAGATCATGGCATCCAAGGGGTGGGGGTCAAAAGATTGGCCACATATATTATGTACATCCTTTGAGTGATGAGTTGTATTACTTGCGCATGCTCTTGATGATTGTTAGAGGGGCTACATCTTACGAGGGTCTCCGGTCATACAATGGTCGTCTTTACCATACTTTTAAAGAGGCCTATGCTGCCCGTGCTTTGTTAGGTGATGACAACGAGTGGTATGTAGCATTTGATGAGGTTGTTGTCTGGGGGTTTGGCCATTGGCTTAGGCATCTGTTTGTGACCATGCTCATGCATTGTTCTATCAAGGATGAGCTTGTTTTTTTAGCGTTACTGTGATAGCATGTCCGATGATATCCAGCATAGGCTGCGGCAGGCCCTAGGTAATAAGAACTATGTCGTCCCTCCTGAAAGATTGAGATGCATGCTTCTTGATGAGCTGGCCGAGGTTTTCTTGAAGCATGGCTCTGATATTAGAAACTTTAATCTGCCGTCTCGCTCTGGCGAGAGTGGACAATCTGAAGATAACCGTTTAATTCGTGAGGAGTTGTGTTATGATACAACTACTTTGTCCAAACAGGCCTTGGTCATGTTTAATAGTCTAAACAAATACCAGTTAGTTGCTTACAAAGCAATTGTGGATTGTGTGCATGCGGGGGAACCTGGGTTTTTCTTTGTCTCTGGGTATGGTGGTACTGGGAAAACCTACTTGTGGAATGCAATATGTGCTAAACTTAGAGGTGAGAGAAAGATTGTGCTTACTGTTGCATCTTCGGGCATTGCGTCATTGCTATTGCCTGGTGGTAGGACGGATCATTCTCGCTTTAAGATACCTATTATTCTTGATGATAATACACAGTGTGATATTAAGAGGGGCTCCCAGCTCTGTAAGCTGTTGATGGTTACTTCGCTTATTATTTGGGACAAAGCACTTATGGCACACAGGAAGTGCTTCGAGGTTGTAGACAGGTCTCTGCGTGACGTTCTTTCCGCGAGTAATCCAGATCTTGCGGATATACCGTTTGGTGGAATAGTGATGGTCTTGGGTGGTGACCTTAGACAGATCTTGCCGGTTGTTGAGGGAGGCACTAGGCCTCAGATTGTTGATGCGACAATCACTAATTCTCCGCTGTGGTGGTCTGTTCATAAATTGACGCTGTCGGTTAACATGCGCTTGGCTGTACCCGATGCGGATATGCGGGTGCAGGAAAGTGTTGCCTTATTTAGCAAGTGGGTGCTGGATCTAGGTGAGGGCAAGTTGCCTGTCACGAGGCAAGATGATGAGGGTGAGGCTTCTTGGATAGAATTACCGGATGACCTCTTGGTTTGTACATCCGGTGATCCAATATCGGCTATTGTTTCTGCTGTCTATGGAGATTTTTTGCAAAACTACTTAAATTCTGGTTACTTGCAAGAAAGAGCTATTTTAGCCCCTACGAATGACCATGCTGAAGATATTAACGACCATGTCCTTGGATTAGTCCCTACCGATAGCAAAGACTACTTGAGTGCCGATTCTGTCGACGGTTCTGCAGACACTGTCAAGGGACAAGATGTCTACTACCCCATTGAGTACCTAAATGCAACCAAGATTATAAATTTTCCAAATCATAAACTGACACTTAAGGTTGGTGTTCCAATTATGCTACTTAGAAACCTGAGCCAAACTAATGGTTTATGTAACGGTACGCGCCTGGTTGTAAAGGAATTGGGTGACCGACTCATCGAGGCTGTTATCATGACTGGCTCCCATGTGGGTGACAGCGTTTATATCCCTAGGATTGAACTGTTGGCAAAGAAGGGAAATGCACCCTTTGTGCTTAGGCGCCGTCAATTTCCTATTCGTCTGTGCTATGCCATGACAATTAATAAGAGCCAGGGACAGACGTTGGCATGTGTTGGTATATATCTTAAGAGTCCTGTATTTACGCATGGTCAGTTGTATGTGGCAGTGTCTCGTGTTACTTCGAGAGGTTCGCTGAAGATTCTTATATTGGACACTGATGGCAAATGTAGCTCTAAGACAAAAAACATTGTTTTCCCTGAGGTCTTTAGGGCCGCGGGGATGACTTAGGGTTGTCTACAATGGTATTCCTCATTTTGGTAGGTGTTGGCATATTTTTTTTGGATTACATTTGGTTGGATATGTTTGCTGTTGGATATATGGATAATTGTTCCCATGCGGTGTGGATGGTGTTTTGGACGTTTTTCTGGTTGGTCGTTGACTTTATGTTGTGCTTTATTTTCTATTGTGCATATTTAATCAGTTTAACAGTACAACTGTCTTCTGTTGCTGGGTATCCTGTTATAGATGGCTGGTCTACAGGGTCTTGTTCCCGGGAACAAAAACCTGACTATCCGTGTGTATGTTTCGCGCCTGTGGCAACACCGTCGGACCACTAATAATGGCCCTATCAAACACACTGACATTGTCCTTATGGATACTAAGGTATATGCCTTGTCCAATTGATGTGCATTGCCTTGTTTGTAGTTTTATTTTATCTTTCTTGCCTGGTGCTTGATACATGCTGTTCCTTGACAGGGTGACCATATATATCCTGAGATTGGGGAGAAACTTGTCCCCAAGTCTATGGGTAAACTAAGAGAAGGATGTGCGTATGAGCTTTCTGATTTTCTGGTGTTCCCGAATAAACACTATTTCAAGCCTGTCGATTTGAAACACATGATCAGGTTCAATAGGTTCACCACGGCCGATCCTAATACTGATCCAGAGGCTCAGTTCCCTTTCTGCACCTACTCGCTCACCGACCTGTCTCGCCTACCTGCCCCTGAAGATACACCTGCTTTCTTCACAGGTGTGTTGTCCAAATAGTTGTTCCATTCTGGCATATGCCATGTGCACCTGTGATATGTTTCCCCTTTGTTTGGTTATTTAGATGTGCTTGGCGTTATCACTGGAGCATCCGACGCTGTTACGTATCACAACTCGAACAGGAGTGAGCCTTCCATAAAGCGGTGCGTTAGTATCAAAGATATGAGGTATGCTATCTTGCTCTGCCAGTTGTCTAATATTTATGTCGCTGTTCCAATTATCTTAGCTATTGTTTGACCATGTCTTGCCCATTGTGTAGTGGATACCAGATAACTATTGTCCTCTGGGGCGAACGTGCTATGGCTTTTGATGGAGATGCTGTTATCGAGCTAGGTCTGACTGGACCAGTCATTGTGCTGTTTGTTGGAACCCTTGTAAAGACCTATGAGGGTGAGTACTCTGCATAAGTTATTTGGGTGCCTGTTCTTTTGCCCGCGTGTACTCGCGTACCCTGATCTAGCTTTTGTAATGGCCTGCAGCTCGAAGGGGTGTAAGTGGGAGCGCGGCATGTCGTTGGTACATTAATGATGACATTTCAGAAATGCTGGAATTCACCCAGAGGTGTGTGGTGTTCCATTGATGTTCAGTTTCCTTGTGTGCCCTCCCTTGCCTAACTTGGTGTTTTTTTTCTGGATGTTGCCTGAAGGCTCCAAGGCAGGTTCTCTCCTGTAGAAAAAATTGTCCTTCAAGGACAGACAGCAGATGAGGTTAGTGCCCAGGTCAATTTGGAGACCAAGACAGTTGATGAACTTCTGGCCCTGAACATCCATAAGAACCAGGTCAATATCTTGTCCTTCTCCGTTTGTTCTGGTTTGTTCTATGGCGTGTTTCTTTGCATTCCTATTGAATATTGTTTTTACCCTCCGTCGTCTCCTTTGTAGGATGTGCGTTTTCGTTGCTCGGTTACATTGAGTGGCTTGATTCCTGGCCTGCGCTATTGGTTCATGTCATGCACAAAGTGCTACAAGACCTCACATCCATATGGGACCGTCTACAAGTGTACTGGTGCCGACTGTTCTTGCATCGGTGCAATGCCGAGGTAGTTATCTTTGTGCATACATGAGTTCGTTTCCACATCCTTTGTTCGTTTGGGTGTCTACCAAATTTGTGCTATGCTGCAGGTACTGGATCTGTTTCATGGGCAGAGACGATACAGGGGAAGCTGAATTCGTTTTCTTTGACCGGGCGGGCAAAGATCTTGTTGGTAGGTCTCTGATTACTCTGCTCCGTGATGGGAAGTCTAACACCGCTCCTCTTGATGAGATTGTCCAGACGGCACGCGAAGATTATTCTGTGCCCAAAGAGTTGTCTGCATTGGTTGGGCAAAGGCATAGCTTTGTAGTGTCCATCGCCTCAAAGAGCTTTTTACCTGACACGGAAGTGACATCGTTTCAAGTAAACAGGCTGGACTTGCCTGTTGAGCCAATCGTGCGGAATGCGGTTCTGTATCGTAAGGCAGATTCATCCGGGTTGTCTGGTGGCAGTACAAGTTCCTTTGCTGGTGCTGGTTTACCAACCAATGTGATACCCGCTGGATCGGTTCCATCTCTATCTATCGCAGACAGTGAGCACACTGATGAGCTTGTGCATGCTGGGGCAGGGCCAAAGGTGGGCTGCTCTCTCGAGAAGACATGTTTTCTGTTGCCGTGTAATCGTTTTGTTTGTGTGATTTGCCTTAACCAGTACTTATCTTGTTTCTAGGAGCCTACCACACCAAACTACAACAAGGGTCATCTTTCGCCAGCTTCTGTCAACAAAGGGTACGATAGCTGTTCCAGAAAAATTGCCCAACATGCTGTTATCAGATTGTTTTATATGTGTGATATGTGTGAGATGACTTGGGTAAGTTTGTTGCTTGTAGTGTCGGTGTAGAGAAGGTGCTGAGCGGTAATATGCCCAAGTTTGGATTGCGTAAACCGTTGTTCCCTGCTGCCCCTACTCAGGTCTTACAGATCATTTTCTTGGTTATTATTTATTTACACTTAGTCATGTGATTGTCGATTATTCAGCTCATGAGGTATATCTTTTTTTGTCTGCTAGGGGGCTGAAAAATTGGATGGCGGCTCCGTCACTCATGGTGGTGATCCTACTGCTACTGAGAGGTATCTTGCTTTGGTCTGAATAAATCTTTTGATGGTATGTGAGTCATTGCTGCTATGTTTCACATGATTGTTGTTTGCCTTCTAAGCGAATCAACGGGAGGCCTGGTGTCATAGGGGGCGACCCCTCTGCAGCTAAAAGGCCCAAGCTGTAGATCATATGCCCTGAGGAACCCTGCTCTTTTGGTATGCCTGTTAAATGCCTCTTATACCATCGGTTGCCTTATGTGTTCCGTCCGATTTGCTTCTTAGTTGAGTTTGTGTTTTTACAGGATTGCTTCGTGTTAGTCATGCGTCTGCTCAGAGTGATGCCCTAGCGAGTGAACGTTTCGGCATGGATTAGATGGTGAAGCTCTCTCTAAGTCTACCGTCCCTTTTGTCGTGTCGTGTGGCTTATGATGAAGTGTTATGTTCTGCCAAATACTTTAGTCTGGTGTTCGTGAAAGACCAGTCGTTGTTAGTACTTGGACTGGCGTCGGTGTTTACTTTTGTGTGGTGCCGTTTAGTTATTCGCTGCTGGTAAATGTAGTGACTTGCCCGGATACCTGATTTCGTATGCTTGTTATTGTGTATACTGTTTCGTGCCTTCTTGCTTGGATCTTGCTTGTGTTCCATGGATGTTAACATTATTGTCTATGTTGATGCCTGTCACCCATGTCTGATTTGTATCTGGGTCATATGTATTGCCCACTGTGGTCCAGTATTCCAGTTGTTTGGCTGTCCGAAAGTGAGTTGTTACTGTACCTTCTAGCACCCCATTTGAAGATAATTAGCTTCCTATGCTTTTTTTGTTATGTTAACATTATTGTCTATGTTGATGCCTGTCACCTATGTCTGATTTGTATTTAGGACATATGTATTGCCCACTGTGGTTCAGTTGTTTGGCTGTCCGAAAGTGAATTGTTGCTGGACCTTCTAGCACACTGTTTCAAGATAACTAGCGTCCTATGCTTTCTTTGTTATGTTTGATCGGTTGTTTTGTCCTGTCGACAAGCTTTATAATCGGACGCCATCATTATTCCTCTCTATTTTTAATTTGACAGAGTTGTGGACTATTCATGTGCCTCGTGCCTTTGGGATGTTGGTTCGCCCTAAATATTTGTCTTACTGGCACCGTATTTTTTCCCTTTCCCTACAATAAAGTATAGGCTGAAGGCTAGCACGCACCATTCTCGCTTATGATAATTTGAAGCTGCGTGGGCCTGCGGGGTGTACGTGGGCTGTTTTGGACGTAAATGGGCTTGTGTGTACGTGCGTGATACTGTTGCGATGGGTCTAGTTGGTTTCACTATATGACACGAGCGTTCCTTTACTCGGTCTGCACTGACTGAAACCCTAGCTTAGCTCTAGACGGTTGGTGTCTGGCTCCTTTTGCCGACGGCGACGGTCGTCCACAGGAGCGGTGGATCTAGAGATGGATCCAAAGGTAAATGCATCTGCTTTTTCCTTATCGAAAATCTTTGCTGCTTCTTACTCTTCTATCCACTTGTTGTAGGTTACATCCCCGTCGGCGCCTCTTTATGTAGATCTGACTGGAATTTCTTCCACTCTGTGAAACCAGCCCATCTACTTGCGAATCTCCAGGTTGTGGTACCAATGAGGTGCCTTTGAGGATGGTCCTATCAAGAGTATACATATGGTGGTGACTGACGAGAAGGTAAATAGCTATTTATTTTCCAATCTTTTATAACTCGTATACTGATTACATTGGTTTGTCCTTCTCTGCATTATGTTCTCTTCGTGAGATTGGGATGCTCCCTTTTATCAACTGTGATTTATATAGTATGATTTATGTTTCTTTGTTTGTGATACTGATGGCTGATGTGTTTTGGCGCCTGTCTGTAGGATAATTTGTTGTTAGTTAGTTGTCTGATTTATTCTGCATGTGCATTCTTCTGTAGGGAAACCATGCCAACGCGACTGTGCCCAATGAGGTCGTGGACATGTTTGTGGACAGTCTACATGAGAGGAGCTTGTATGTGTGTGCCAGGTTTCATATTAAGTCCCCTGCAGTAATACTAAAGGCGGTGCAAGGCACTTATACATTATGGTTCACTGGATCAACAACTGCTCGTCGCCTCGATATTATTCCGGATGATCCTGTCCATTGGTCGTATGAGCTTACGCCGATCAACAATCTGCCTTCGGCCACAGATGTTCCTGCACGATTGGTTGGTATGTACAGCAAGCTTTTGTATGCACCATGTTTGGTGCGTGTTGATTGCTGATCGCTCTGTCAACTGTCTGTTGCTCTTATAGATGTCATCGGAGTCATAAGCAGTGTCTCTGATGTAGCATTTTTTCAACCGCCGCCTTGGACACAGGCTGTACCTGTGAGAGATGTCTTTGTTCGCGATCTTAGGTACGCGCCGTGTCCTGCCCTCCGTTAGGAGTACTGTATGAAATTTGTGTTAACTAGCTATCTAACTAATCCTGTGGCAACTCCGTTGTTTCAGTGGCTATGAAGTTAAAGTAAGACTATGGGGGGAGCATGCTTTTAGATTCAATGGTTCAGATGTTCTTTTGCGTGGAAGCACCGACACAGGCGTGATCATATTCTATGGCATGACCGTCCGCATGTATAATGGTAAAATCCGTTATCCGTTGGCACATGTATTAATTGCTTCTGGTTTGATTTGTCTAACTAAGACAAAGATAATGTGTCTGCAGGGCGGAGAGGCTTAGCATCTAGGTCATCCACTGGGTGGTATCTAAATGAGGATATACCGGATATCAACGTTATGTATCTCTCAAGGTACGGTGCTGCTTTATTTGAGTTCTTTCTCTGTTGATTGGGTCTCACCGAATAGCATTTTCATATAGCCAATTGCAGAGGCTCCATTGCCTTTAGAGAGTGGTCTGAGGTCTTACCCTGACGATCACCACCCAAAGATGATTATGTGCAAGTTAAATAATTTTAACCTGTTTGAAAACAAGGTACATCATGTCCTGATCATATCAAATCTGTTGGATTATGTCATTCGGATGTATGCTCACTAACTGTGATATCTGTCTGTGTAGGGCCATGTATTTCGTTGTGCAGCGAGGATGACTAGGCTGTATGCCTTACCCATGTGGTGGTTTGTGTATTTCTCTCGATGCTTCTGTAATGTGCTTCCTGGACCTGGCTCCGTCCCTTGTGCACCTTGTGGAACCTACGATCGGGTACGAGTTGTTCTTATATCCTTGATTACGATACATGATGCCTTCAATTATATTGATTTGTTTACTGTAACTTGCAATACAGGTACCGTATGTGTTTGGTGTGCACCGACGGCACGGATGAGGCCGGGTTTCTTCTGATTGGTAGAACAGCTCGAGATGTAGTTGGTACAACTGCCATGCAGGTGATACGGAACAATAAACCTGATGATGAACCAATCAAGAACTTGTTCCATGCCGTTGCTCGAACAAGGTTTCCACCAAAGGAGTTTAAAGCATTGTGCTCCATGAAGTTCAGGTTCGTTGTCCGGGTTACCCAAGACAGCTTCAGATCAAGGCGCCCGATGTTCCAGGTCATGGCAATTGAGTCTTGCGTTGCTCTAAAGCCGCAACAGTCGTCGCTTGATGTCACCGTTCCCCTTGGTGATTGATCAGTAGTCGTAATGGCTTCTTTTGGTGTTCCGTGTAGTACTATCATAACTAGACATGATGCTTGTATGGACTACCCTACCTTATTGTAAATTATGCTTGTATGGGCCAGCTTGGTGGCATACTGCCCTTCCCTATTATAAATTAGGCTTGTATGAACTAGCCAGCCTGGTGGCAGGCTATCGGCTTATATTGTAAATTATGTATTATGAACAAGCTAAGCATTATGTATTATGAACAAGCTAAGCACTGGTCATGGTGAATGTCCTCTCATCTATTTTATTAGTTGTTCCTTTCTTTTCTCGTGTTATATATGTTATGTGCTCCTCGTTGTTTCATATGCTTATTGGCAAATGGCCTTTAGGCATTTTATTTGTTAGATTATTGAACTTACATTGATATGGTTGTGTACTTTGACTTGGTACTGACAATCAGAATATGGTTACTGGACATACATAACTATGTGCTGTGAACATGTGTCTAGAAGGCATTGATTTACTAACTTCTTTCCTTAGGAAATAATATTCACATGGTTATGTTGTGAGGTAATTATCATGTTGTTAGACTCACTGCTACTTTCTTGTAACATACGCTTTTAGGAATGATCTTATTCCAGTTAATTACATCTATCTTTCTTACACACTGTGTCAAACTATTGAAATTAGTATTTCAAATCATGTTAGAAAGAATAAACGATATTGCCGGTTCTCCAAGCTAAAATGATTCCTTCATAAGCTTTAATGTGTTTTGATAAAAGATGTGATCTTTTTGTTTTAAATTTTATTAACTAATTTGTAAAATGTTAATGGCAACAAAAAAGGGCTTGATGTTGGTATTAGATCGTCTCCTTAGTTGCGACTTGTTTGTTCCTCCTCTGAATAACAAGCATCTTTCGAATTTACTTTAGGACATGTGTTTTTCTTAAGCAACAATAAGTAGTTATGTAGCCATCGCCGTCCTTATTTATAGCAAAGAAACAATTGTCATTTTTTTAGTTGCCATATGGCTGTTACCTGTGCACGGGCTCTCGTTCGGGCCCAGTTCAGTATGACAGGCCTTCGGCCTGGCCCGTTCGATGCGTGCCTCCCCTATATACTACTATATAAACAATGCTAGGGAAGCCACTCTTTGCTTGTTCTTCCCTGCACTGTTTCATGGCGGCGCCCTCTCCTCCTACTCTGTACAAGGCAAGACCCTTCATCTTTTTTTATCTCGCCGGCTCGCTGGCTTCTGCAAAATTCGGCCGTATTTTGGACACTTCCTTATGGTATCGTCGATCTGTGCATCCAGGCACCCCCAAGCTTTTCCTCGCGCGATGACAGCAGGCGGACGGGAGGCGCTCTTCTTCGTCGATGCGGTGAACAACGACCATGATGTTCGTTCAACGATGTCTCCAGCTGCCAAGGTAAATCCCGTTTGCTTGGTCGACTTTAAACCATGCCTGCTTTAGATCTGTCCGGCCTTTATGCGACTGGGCCTGTCGTTCGTCTATGACAATGAGAGAATACTTTCTTGACTTGTGTTTTGTGGTACAGCTGTGTAACACCCCAGATGTAACTTTCCCAATTTTGTACTTCAACTCTTGCCGTTTCCGGCGTTAAGTTATTTATTTCCTCGGGTTCGGGTCTTTGTCTCCGTGTGTTGTTATCGTTGTCATGCATCACATATCATGTCATCATGTGCATTGCATTTGCATACGTGTTCGTCTCATGCATTCGAGCATTTTCCCCATTGTCCGTTTTGCATTCCGGCGCTTCGTTCTCCTCCGGTGGTCATTTCTAGCTTTCTTTCGTGTGTGGGGATTAAACATTACCGGATTGGACCGAGACTTGCCAAGCGGCCTTGGTTTACTACCGGTAGACCGCCTGCCAAGTTTCGTACCATTTGGACTTCGTTTGATACTCCTACGGTTAACCGAGGGACCGAAAAGGCCTCGTGTGTGTTGCAGCCCAACACCCCTCCAATTTGGCCCAAAACCCACCTAACTCTGCTCCATCATCTAGAGCGTTCGATCACGATCGTGTGGCCGAAAATCGCACCTCATTTGGACTCTCCTAGCTTCCTCTACCCCTATATATAGATCCCCACATTCCAAATCCCGGACGAAACCCTAGAAATCGTCCCCGCGCCACGCCGGACAAAAATCCAGCCGCCGAACATTGTCCGCTCCGCCGCCCGGGCCAATAGGCGCCCGCCACGTGGCACTCCGCCGCCAGCCGCTGCCGCGGCCCGCGAGGCCCGCTCGGGGCCCCCGCGAGCCCATTGCCGCCGCCTGCCTCCTCCTCAGCCCGAGCCGGCCGCCCGCCTCACCTCCTCGTCGCCGGCCGCGCCGCCGCCGCCACCGGAACCTCGCCGCCGCCTCGATCCGGCCGCCGCCGCCCCGATCCGCTCGCCGCCGCCTCGGATCCCGCCGCCCGCGCCTCCCGGAGCCAGATCCGGCCGCCCCGCCGGAGTCCGGCCGCTCCCCGGCCTCCCCCCGCCGCGCTCGAGCCTCGCCGTCGCCGGAGACGGAGGAACCGACCTCTTCTCGCCGGAGTTGATTTTTTTTCTCGCGGGGTGATTTTTTTTCTACTAAGTCCCAGATATTTTCAGTTCAAGTGCTCTTGTTCGTCAGGCTGTAACTTTGCATCCGTGGCTCTGATTTATGCATATAGCATATCAAAATGTTCATCTCAGAGAGTACATCATTTCATTCCATTTCATCATTTTCATTTGACCTCGTCTTGATGCCCGAAATGCCGTTAGAAGAGGGCTACTTGAGTTAATTGTCAGATCTGCTACTCCGTTTAGGTTTTTGTCATTTTTTCCATGTTTAATGTGTGCATGATATGCCCTGATGCTCTACATGTGTTTTGTTAAGGGTTTTGTCATATTTCTAGAGGTGCAACCCATGTATTTTTAGGATGTGTGTGGTGACTAGTGCAAGCTTGCAAAGTGGTGCACTTAGTAATTCTGTTTTCAGGGACTTAGCATTTCCACTAAGTCCTTGATCTGTTTATCTCATGATGCCATATGTTCATGTTGTTTCCTAGTGATCCGTGCCTCTTTTGAGGATGATGAGTAAGGATGTTTTGTTAATATTGTAGTGCTCTACCCATCCATGTCTTTGTTTTCAATTATGGAGCACCCTAGCTTGAGTCAATCGAGCTCTACTTTTGCTACTTTGTGAATCTGGGCAGATTGTCAACTTGTTTGCGATTTTGCCGGTGATGTTGTAGTTGATCCGTGCATGCTATGTTATTGTTCTTGCCATGTCTCGATTGCATTTTGTGCCTTCTTGATGGGTGTATGCTTGTATTGCCATGACTTGCACCGTAGTGAGTGCATCGAGCATGTAAACATGCCTACTTGAGTTATATTTCAGCATGTGTCAGTTTTCACTAAGTATGTGATCTGATTATGTTTTTGCTATGTTCACATGCTTGCAATTATATTTTCCAATCCCTTTTGGCTCAAGGTCACTAAGGGACTTTTGTTAATCTCTTTGAGTAGCTCCATGCCATGCTTTACTTTGTGATGTTCATGTCCTGTAGCATGTAGTTTTGTGGCTTCGAAGAGGGCTACCTGATCTGAAATTCCAGACAAGTGTTAATTTCACTAAGTCTGAGATCTGTTTGCCATATGCATTTTTGCCATGCTTGTTTGAACCTGTTAATGGATGAATTGGCCGTAGCTCAGTGCTAGACTTTTGTTAAGCATCTTGTGTGCATCCCTGCCATGTATTTTTTGTCATGTTTGGGTGCTGTAGCATGTTCATTTCATTGCATTTAGATGCCTACTTGCTGTAAATCGCAGACCGGTGTCATTTTTGAATCGCTTGCCGTTCCCAAACCGTAATTCCGATTCCGGTGTTCTTTATATCGTTTTCAAGCGATTTCATCTCATCTTTCCAGTGGCACACTTGGATTTCCATGTTGAGGCCAGGTTCATGCATTTCCTGTCATATCTTGCATTTCGCATCCCGTATTGCATCCCGCATAGCATACCATCTTTGCATTGCGTTGTTTGAGTTTGCACGCGTTTGATTGTATCCTTGTTGCTTGTTTGTCTTGTTTGGGTAGAGCCAGGAGACGAGTTTGCTAACGAGGAGCCCGTTGAGTTTGCTTTCGAGGATCCAGTCAACTCTGACAACTGTGCAGGCAAGATGATCATACCCTGGAAATCACTACTATCTTTGCTATGCTAGTTTGCTCGCTCTTTTGCTATGACAATGCTACGATGCCTACCACTTGCTTTCAAGCCTCCCAAATTGCCATGCCAAACCTCTAACCCACCATGTCCTAGCAAACCGTTGATTGGCTATGTTACCGCTTTGCTCAGCCCCTCTTATAGCGTTGCTAGTTGCAGGTGAAGATTGAAGGTCGTTCCTTGTTGGAACATCTATTTACTTGTTGGGATATCATTATATTGCTATGTTACCTTAATGCATCTATATACTTGGTAAAGGGTGGAAGGCTCGGCATCTCGCCTAGTGTTTTGTTCCACTCTTGCCACCCTAGATTCCGTCATATCGGTGTTATGTTCCCGGATTTTGCGTTCCTTACGCGGTTGGGTTATAATGGGAACCCCTTGATAGTTCGCCTTGATTAAAGCTTTTCCAGCAATGCCCAACCTTGGTTTTACCATTTGCCACCTAGCCTTTTCTTTCCCTTGGATTCTGCAGACTCAAGGTTCATCATTATTTTAACCCCCCGGGCTAGTGCTCCTCTGAGTGTTGGTCCAAACTGTCAGCCGCCGGTGGCTACTAGGGGCAACTCTGGGCTGGCCTACCGGAAGTTTAGACAATCTGAGTGTGCCCTGAGAAAGAGATATGTGCAGCTCCTATCGGGATTTGTCAGCACATTCGGGCGGTGTTGCTGGTCTTGTTTTAACCTGTCGAAGTGTCTTGAATGACCGAGATACCGAGTCTGATCGGAACGTCTTGGGAGGAGGTCTATTCCTTCGTTGACCGTGAGAGCTTGTCATGGGCTAAGTTGGGACTCCCTTGCAGGGATATGAACTTTCGAAAGCCGTGTCCGCGGTTATGGGCAGATGGGAATTTGTTAATGTCCGGTCGTAGATAACTTGAACCTTAATTAATTAAAATGAATCAACTGAGTGTGTTACCGTGATGGCCTCTTCTCGGCGGAGTCCGGGAGGTGGACACGGTGTTGGAGTAATGTTTGCGCAGGTTGCTCTCTAGTTTCTCGCTCGTGCTTTGCCTCCTCTTCTCGCTCTCTTTTGCGAATAAGTTAGCCACCATACTTGCTAGTCGCTTGCTGCAGCTCCACATATATTTACCTTGCCTTACCTATAAGCTTAAATAGTCTTGATCGCAAGGGTGTGAGATTGCTGAGTCCCTGTGGCTCATAGATTACTATTACACCAGATGCAGGGCCTGATGATTCCGCTCCAGGAGACGCATATGAGCTCAAGTGGGAGTTCGACGAAGACTCTCAACGTTACTATGTTTCCTTTCCCGATGATCAGTAGTGGTGCCCAGTTGGGGGTGAATGGGACCGTGTCGCATGTTGGGTTATCTTTTATTTTGGCGCCATAGTCAGGCCATGAGTGTTTGGATGATGTAATGTTATTTATGCACTTGATTGACGTGGCGAGTGTAAGCCAACTATGTTATCTCCCCTTTATCATTTATTTTACATGGGATGTTGTGAAGATTGCCTAACTTGCGACATATGCCTTCATTGCGATTATGTCTCTAAGTCGTGCCTCGACACGTGGGAGCTATAGTCGCATCGAGGGTGTTACAAGTTGGTAATCAAAGCCTTCCCCGACCTTAGGAGCCCCATTGCTTGATCGTTATTAGCGGCCGAGTTGTGTCTAGAAAAAATGTTTTTGAGTCTTTTAGGAATTATATATCAGAGAGATTAGGAATTCTTTTTACTTCCCAGTCTCCTCATCGCTCTGGTAAGGCATCCTGACGTAGAATTTTGACTCTTCTCTTCTCAAATTTCACTAAAAAAAAATTTAGGATCATGCGAGTATCTTGGAATCGTTCCGATGGTTTTATGATGAGTACATTGTCTTGGTGCCTCCTGTCAGGGGTTTAGTGGAAGTGTCCCGGGGAGTTGAGCTCTAAGGTGTTGTCATCATAATTTTATCGTTGCAGTTCTGGAATACCTGAGTTTAGTACGCCGACATCGAAAATCTCTTTTATGCAGTTCGTTGGTGAGATAACCTCGACGCCACCCAATACTGGGGCGGGAGTTCGGGAGTATCGCCATAACTTGTATAACGGATGCTTTTCGAAGGTTGAGGTAGATGGTTTCCGAAGGTTTCTTGGTCATGTGTTGAAGGATGGATATAGCTGGATGTAGGAATTGCTAGTTTGGGTGAGATATTATGCTTCCCCTGTATCCCCAACACCTGATTGCATAACCGGAAAGGTTCGGGAGTTTCATAGGTGGGAATTCTAGTAGCTCTAGTTCTTCTTCCACGGATATTGGTTTTAGATTGGGATTTCTTACCGATTATTCGTTCTTGATCCGTACCTTATTGATTTATTTCTCTACCTTAATTCTACGTGGCTTCTCAATTTATGGATATGTGACCATTTTAAGAGGAATGCATTCGTTCATTTTGTTCGGATGTGAAGGCTATATGTTGCAATTTTCTTTCCGTTGGATTCAGCTTCAATATTTATCTGTCAATGTGCTAATGGTAGTCAACCTCTTCAGGATGGCTCCTCCAACGCGCACGACTCCGAATCCTGATCCGCCACCACCTCCACCTCCTCCAGAGGCATGGCAAGCTGTGATGGCCGCAACCAATGCAAACACACAGTTGATCATGCAAATTCTTCAAGAGCGCAATCAAGGCAACCAAGGGAATCAAGGCAGCAATCAGAATCACTTTGCTACACTCAACCAGTTCCTTGCTAACGGGCCAAAGACTTTCAGCAATTGTGTTGAGGCAACCGATGCTGACGATTGGCTTGTGGATCTGTGTAAGCATTTCGAGTGCAGTAACGTCAGGCCTAAGCACTTTGTTAAGTTCGCTTCCTTCCAACTCAAAGATCAAGCTGCAGAATGGTTCCAGCAGTACAAGGACTCCAGAGCTGGACATGTTATCACCTGGGATGAATTCCGTCGAGATTTTCGAGCTCATCATATTCCTCAAAGCGTGGTTGAAAGCAAGCGTGAGGAATTCCGCAACCTGAAGCAAGGCTCTTTGTCTGTCTATGACTACAACAAGTTGTTCCAGAAGCTCACCCGCTTTGCCAAGTAGGACGTCCCTGATGAGAAGAGCATGATATACCAGTTCAGGGGTGGTCTCAGAGAAGAAATTCAGCTAGCTCTTGTTTTCTTCGAGCCCTTGAGGTACGATGAGTTCTAGAACATGGCACTGAAGCAAGAGGCTGCTCAGTTGAGGTGTGATGCTTCCAAGAAGCGAGTCAGAGATGCTACTCCTTCTTCCTCTACTCAAGTGACCAAGCAGCAGAAGTATTGGCTTCCTCCTCCTCCGTTCCGTCAGCCATATCAGCAGAAGAGCAAAGGTGGCAGTGGTTCTTCCCACCCACCCAACCTTGGCTTTCAGAACAAGACTTCGTCTCAAGCTCCAAGATCGAGCGCTCCGTATCACCGTCCGCTTTCAGAGGTCACGTGCAACAAGTGCCAACAGAAGGGTCACTACGCCAACAAGTGTTTCAACCAGAGGCGTCTTCCTCCTCCTCCTCCTGTCAGATCGGCAAGTACAGCTGTGGTCAAGCATAACCCCAAGTACGCCAAGGTCAATATGGTGAATGCAGCTCAGGCAGAGGACTCGTCAGATGTGATCATGGGTAACCTTCCTGTTAATGATGTTCCTGCAAAAGTTCTTTTTGACACAGGTGCATCGCATTGTTTTATCTCGAGACCTTTTGCATCTAAACATGGGTGGTTTTCTCAAGTTATGCATAAGCCATTAGCAGTTGTCTCTCCGGGTAGATGCTTGCTTGCTAACTACGAAGTTCCGGATATTTCTATCTCGATGGGTGATTTCAAGTTTCTGGCTTCCCCAATGATCCTTGGTAACTCGGATATTGATCTTATTCTCGGAATGGATTGGCTTTCTAAGCACAAGGCTCAGCTTGATTGTGCTGTCAGGCAGATTCAATTGACTCATTCGTCTGAGGATGTAATTGTCTTTGCCGCTCGGGATAATACCATTCGTCTGTTTTCTCTCAATGAGAAGGGTGAATTGGATGCTATCTCTCAGATTCCAGTCGTTTGCGAATATCAAGACGTCTTTCCAGAAGAGCTTCCAGGAATGCCTCCGCACCGGCCAGTTGAATTCGTTATTGATCTTGAGCCTGGCACGAAACCTGTTTGTAAACGTCCTTACAAGCTCGGACTTGAAGAGTTGAAGGAGATGAAGAAGCAACTCGATATTCAAGAGAAAATGGTCTCATCCGCCCTAGTTCTTCTCCATGGGGTTGTGGTGTTCTTTTTGTGAAGAAGAAGGATGGAACGGACCGACTTTGTGTTGATTACCGTCCAGTGAACAAGAAGACCATCAAGAACAAATACCCACTTCCCAACATCAATGAGCTGTTCGAACAACTCAAAGGTGCCCAAGTATTCTCCAAGCTTGATCTCCGTATGGGTTATCATCAGATTCGAATCCGTGAGCAAGATATTCCCAAGACGGCTTTCAGGACAAGCTTTGGTTTTTATGAATACACTGTCATGTCTTTTGGCCTCGTCAACGCTCCTCCGACGTTCCCTCGCATGATGAATTTCATCTTCAACGCCTACACCAATGACTTTGTTTTGGTCTATCTCGACGACATTCTGGTTTTCTCCAAGAATAAGGAAGATCATGCCAAGCACTTGCGTTTGGTACTCGATAAGCTCAGAGAACATCAGTTCTACGCCAAGTTCTCCAAGTGTGAATTTTGTCTTGATGAGGTTCTTTATCTTGGTCATATCATCTCTGCCAAGGGCATTGCCGTGAATCCTGAGAAGATGTCTGCAATTGTGAATTGGGAACCTCCTCAGAACGTGAAGCAGCTCCGCAGTTTTCTCGGTCTCGCAAGCTATTGCGGAAGATTCGTTGAAAACTTTTCTAAGATCGTGAAGCCTCTCTCGAATCTTCTTCAGAAGCACGCCAAGTACGTTTGGTCCCCAGAGTGTGATATTGCTTTCAACACTTTGAAAGAGAAATTGATCACTACTTCAGTTCTGACTCCGCCTGATGAATCCAAGCCATACGAGGTCTTTTGTGATGCCTCTCTCCAAGGTCTTGGCGCAGTTTTGATGCAAGAGAAGAAAGTTGTTGCTTATACCTCTCGCCAGTTGAAGCCTAATGAGAAGAACTACCCCACTCATGATCTCGAGTTGGCGGCAGTTGTGCATGCTCTTTTGACTTGGAGACATCTTCTATTGGGAAGAAAAGTGGACATTTTCACTGATCACAAGAGTCTCAAGTACATCTTCACTCAGCCTAATCTCAACCTCAGGCAGACTCGATGGGTCGAAATGATTCAAGAATATAATCCGAGTATTGAGTATACTCCAGGCAAGGCCAATGTGATTGCTGACGCTTTGAGCAGGAAAGCTTATTGTAACAGTCTGATTCTTAAGCCTTATCAACCCGAGCTTTGTGAAGCTTTCCGCAAACTTAATCTGCAAGTTGTTCCTCAAGGTTTCCTCGCCAACCTTCAAGTCTCTCCTGCCTTGGAAGACCAGATTCGCCAAGCCCAGCTTCTTGATGCTATGGTGAAAAAGGTGAAGATTGGGATTGCCAAGAGTCAGCCCAAGTACAAGTGCTACCGCCTTGATGACAAGGACACTCTCTTCTTCGAGGATCGTATTGTGGTACCCAAAGGTGACCTTCGTAAAGTGATCATGAACGAGGCTCACAATTCTCTCCTCTCCATCCACCCTGGGAGCACGAAGATGTATCAGGACCTCAAGCAGGCTTATTGGTGGACTCGAATGAAGCGCGAGATCGCTCAATTCGTGAATGAATGTGATGTCTGCAGAAGAGTGAAAGCAGAACACCAAAGGCCAGCAGGTCTCCTCCAACCTCTTGCCATTCCAGAATGGAAGTTTGACCACATTGAAATGGACTTCGTGACTGGGTTTCCTAAGTCCAAGCGTGGCAATGATGCTATATTCGTTGTCATCGATAAACTCACCAAAGTGGCTCATTTTCTGCCTATCAAAGAGTCGATCACTGCAGCTCAATTGGCGGAACTCTATACCTCTCGTATTGTCTCTTTGCACGGTATTCCTCAAGTGATCTCTTCAGACCGTGGCAACATCTTTACCTCGAAGTTTTGGGATTCTTTTCAGAAGGCCATGGGCACGAACATCCGCTTCAGCACAGCATTCCATCCTCAAACTAGCGGTCAAGTCGAGCGTGTCAACCAGATTCTTGAAGATATGCTCAGGGCTTGTGTGATCTCCTTCGGCATGAAGTGGGAGGATTGTCTTTCTTATGCTGAATTCTCCTATAACAACAATTTTCAAGCAAGTTCGGGCAAGGCCCCATTTGAAATTCTGTATGGCAGGAAGTGTCGTACCCCTCTCAACTGGTCTGAAACCGGTGAACGTCAGCTTTTGGGTAATGACTTAATCACAGAGGCAGAAGAAATGTGCAAAGTCATTCGTGATAACCTCAAAGCAGCCCAATCCCGCCAGAAGAGATACTATGATAGTAAGCACCGTGATTTGGCTTTCAAGATCGGAGATCATGTTTACCTCCGCGTCTCTCCTATGAAAGGTACTCATCACTTCGGTATCAAAGGGAAGCTTGCCCCTAGATACGTGGGACCTTTCAAGATTGTCAACAAGAAAGGCGACCTCGCCTATCAACTCGAGTTTCCTCCAGACTTTGCAAATGTTCATGACGTGTTCCATGTCTCTCAGCTTCGAAAGTGCTTCAAGACTCCTGACCGCACCGTCAACTTCAAGGACATTGAGCTCCAAGAAGATCTCTCCTATCATGAGCACCTAGTTGCTATTCTTGAAGAGTCTGAACGCAAGACTCGCAACAAGTCAATCAAATTTCTCAAAGTCAAGTGGTCACACCATTCCGACCGTGAAGACATGGGAACACGAGGATCACCTCCGTTCTGAGTACCCGGCGTTCTTTCAGTCCTAGATCTCGGGACGAGATCCTTTCGTAGTGGTGGAGTGTTGTAACACCCCGGATGTAACTTTCCCAATTTTGTACTCCAACTCTTGCCGTTTCCGGCGTTAAGTTATTTATTTCCTTGGGTTCGGGTCTTTGTCTCCGTGTGTTGTTATCGTTGTCATGCATCTCATATCATGTCATCATGTGCATTGCATTTGCATATGTGTTCGTCTCATGCATTCGAGCATTTTCCCTGTTGTCCGTTTTGCATTCCGGTGCTTCGTTCTCCTTCGGTGGTCATTTCTAGCTTTCTTTCGTGTGTGGGGATTAAACATTTCCGGATTGGACCGAGACTTGCCAAGCGGCCTTGGTTTACTACCGTAGACCCCCTGTCAAGTTTCGTACCATTTGGACTTCGTTTGATACTCCTACGGTTAACCGAGGGACCGAAAAGGCCTCGTGTGTGTTGCAGCACAACACCCCTCCAATTTGGCCCAAAACCCACCTAACTCTGCTCCATCATCTAGAGCGTTTGATCACGATCGCGTGGCCGAAAACTGCACCTCATTTGGACTCTTCTAGCTCCCTCTACCCCTATATATAGATCCCCACATTCCAAATCCCGGGCGTAACCCTAGAAATCGTCCCCGCACCACGTCGGACAAAAATCCAGCCGCCGGACATTGTCCGCTCTGCCGCCCGGGCCAATAGGCGCCCGCCACGTGGCACTCCGCCGCCAGCCACCGCCGCGGCCCGCGAGGCCCGCTCGGGGACCCCCGCGAGCCCATCGCCGCCGCCTGCCTCCTCCTCAGCCCGAGCCGGCAGCCCGCCTCACCTCCTCGTCGCCGGCCGCGCCGCCGACGCCACCGGAACCTCACCCCGCCGCCTCGGATCCGCGCCGCCCGCGCCTCCCGGAGCCAGATCCGGCCGCCCCGCCGGAGTCCGGCCGCTCGAGCCTCGCCGTCGCTGGAGACGGAGGAACCGGCCTCTTCTCGCCGGAGTTGATTTCTTTTTTCTCGCGGGGTGATTTTTTTCTACTAAGTCCCAGATATTTTCAGTTCAAGTGCTCTTGTTCGTCAGGCTGTAACTTTGCATCCGTAGCTCCGATTCATGCATATAGCATATCAAAATGTTCATCTCAGAGAGTACATCACTTCATTCCATTGCATCATTTTCATTTGAGCTCATCTCGATGCCCGAAATGCCGTTAGAAGAGGGCTACTTGAGTTAATTGTCAGATCTGCTACTCCATTTAGGTTTTTATCATTTTTTCCATGTTTAATGTGTGCATGATATGCCCTGATGCTCTACATGTGTTTTGTTAAGGGTTTTGTCATCTTTCCAGAGGTGCAACCCATGTATTTTTAGGATATGTGTGGTGACTAGTGCAAGCTTGCAAAGTGGTGCACTTAGTAATTCTGTTTTCAGGGACTTAGCATTTCCACTAAGTCCTTGATCTGTTTATCTCATGATGCCATATGTTCATGTTGTTTCCTAGTGATCTGTGCCTCTTTTGAGGATGATCAGTAAGGATGTTTTGTTAATATTGTAGTGCTCTACCCATCCATGTCTTTGTTTTCAATTATGGAGCACCCTAGCTTGAGTCAATCGAGCTCTACTTTTGCTACTTTGTGAATCTGGGCAGATTGTCAACTTGTTTGCGATTTAGCCGGTGATGTTGTAGTTAATCCGTGCATGCTATGTTATTGTTCTTGCCAAGTCTCGATTGCATTTTGTGCCTTATTGATGGGTGTATGCTTGTATTGCCATGACTTGCACCGTAGTGAGTGCATCGAGCTCGTAAACATGCCTACTTGAGTTATATTTCAGCATGTGTCAGTTTTGACTAAGTATGTGATCTGATTATGTTTTTGCTATGTTCACATGCTTGCAATTGTATTTTCCGATCCCTTTTGGCTCAAGGTCACTAAGGGACTTTTGTTAATCTCTTTGAGTAGCTCCATGCCATGCTTTACTTTGCGATGTTTAGGTCTTGTAGCATGTAGTTTTGTGGCTCCGAAGAGGGCTACCTGATCTGAAATTCCAGACAAGTGTTAATTTCACTAAGTCTGAGATCTGTTTGCCATATGCATTTTTGCCATGCTTGTTTGAACCTGTTAATGGATGAATTGGCCGTAGCTCAGTGCTAGACTTTTGTTAAGCATCTTGTGTGCATCCCTGCCATGTATTTTTTGTCATGTTTGGGTGCTGTAGCATGTTCATTTCATTGCATTTAGATGCCTACTTGCTGTAAATCGCAGACTGGTGTCGTTTTTGAATCGCTTGCCATTTCCAAACCGTAACTCCGATTCCGGCGTTCTTTATATCGTTTTCAAGCGATTCATCTCATCTTTCTAGTGGCACACTTGGATTTCCAAGTTGAGGCCAGGTTCATGCATTTCCTGTCATATCTTGCATTTCGCATCCCGCATCGCATCCCTCATAGCATACCATCTTTGCATTGCGTTGTTTGAGTTTGCACGTGTTTGATTGTATCCTTGTTGCTTGTTTGTCTTGTTTGGGTAGAGCAGGGAGACGAGTTTGCTAACGAGGAGCCCGTTGAGTTTGCTTTCGAGGATCCAGTCAACTCTGACAACTGTGCAGGCAAGATGATCATACCCTCGAAATCACTACTATCTTTACTATGCTAGTTTGCTCGCTCTTTTGCTATGCCAATGCTACGATGCCTACCACTTGCTTTCAAGCCTCCCAAATTGCCATGCCAAACCTCTAACCCACCATGTCCTAGAAAACCGTTGATTGGCTATGTTACCGCTTTGCTCAGCCCCTCTTATAGCGTTGCTAGTTGCAGGTGAAGATTGAAGGCCGTTCCTTGTTGGAACATCTATTTACTTGTTAGGATATCATTATATTGCTATGTTATCTTAATGCATCTATATAGTTGATAAAGGGTGGAAGGCTCGGCCTCTCGCCTAGTGTTTTGTTCCATTCTTGCCACCCTAGATTCCGTCATATCGGTGTTATGTTTCCGGATTTTGCGTTCCTTATGCGGTTGGGTTATAATGGGAACCCCTTGATAGTTCGCCTTGATTAAAGCTTTTCCAGCAATGCCCAACCTTGGTTTTACCATTTGCCACCTAGCCTTTTCTTTCCCTTGGGTTCTGCAGACTCAAGGTTCATCATTATTTTAACCCCCCGGGCCAGTGCTCCTCTGAGTGTTGGTCCAAACTGTCAGCCGCCGGTGGCTACCAGGGGCAACTCTGGGCTGGCCTACCGGAAGTTTAGACAATCTGAGTGTGCCCTGAGAAAGAGATATGTGCAGCTCCTATCGGGATTTGTCAGCACATTCGGGCGGTGTTGCTGGTCTTGTTTTAACCTGTCGAAGTGTCTTGAATGACCGAGATACCGAGTCTGATCGGAACGTCTTGGGAGGAGGTCTATTCCTTCGTTGACCGTGAGAGCTTGTCATGGGCTAAGTTGGGACTCCCCTGCAGGGATATGAACTTTCGAAAGCCGTGCCCACGGTTATGGGCAGATGGGAATTTGTTAATGTCCTGTTGTAGATAACTTGAACCTTAATTAATTAAAATGAATCAACTGAGTGTGTTACCGTGATGGCCTCTTCTCGGCGGAGTCCGGGAGGTGGACACGGTGTTGGAGTAATGTTTGCGCAGGTTGCTCTCTAGTTTCTCGCTCGTGCTTTGCCTCCTCTTCTCGCTCTCTTTTGCGAATAAGTTAGCCACCATACTTGCTAGTCGCTTGCTGCAGCTCCACATATATTTACCTTGCCTTACCTATAAGCTTAAATAGTCTTGATCGCGAGGATGTGAGATTACTGAGTCCCTGTGGCTCACAGATTACTATTTCACCAGATGCAGGGCCTGATGATTCCGCTCTAGGAGACGCATATGAGCTCAAGTGGGAGTTCGACGAAGACTCTCAACGTTACTATGTTTCCTTTCCTGATGATCAGTAGTGGTGCCTAGTTGGGGGTGAACGGGACCGTGTTGCATGTTGGGTTATCTTTTATTTTGGCGCCGTAGTCGGGCCATGAGTGTTTGGATGATGTAATGTTATTTATGTACTTGATTGACATGGCGAGCGTAAGCCAACTATGTTATCTCCCCTTTATCATTTATATTACATGGGATGTTGTGAAGATTGCCTAACTTGCGACATATGCCTTCAATGCGATTATGTCTCTAAGTCGTGCCTCGACACGTGGGAGCTATAGTCGCATCGAGGGTGTTACAAGTTGTTCTGTAAGCTATGTTCTGCAGTCAACTGTGTATCAAATTGTTTAGATACCGTGAATACCCTTTTTTATGCTAGCCATGCTTGCCTTTGATTTGCTTCCTATCATGCCGTTTAGCTCCTTTGGTCTACCAGTTTGCCTTTGCTAATTATAGTTGACACACAACACTGCTGTTGTTTGAGAAATGCCTTTCAATAATGTGCCTAACATAATTAACATAATATTTACATTGTCGTTGTGCCGTCACAAAACTCTGATTTGTTTTCTAGCTTGCTGTTGCACATATGTTGTGCTCGATCTGAACCCGTCGCTAATGAAGCATAATACATTTCTATGGTCCTGTATCTTTGGTAGTAAAATACTTCCGTGTATTTCTCTTGTTGTATAGATGACTTACCAGTCTACATATTCTAAATAGATGAAGCGTTATGTCACAATTAGGCCACGGGCTATGCTTAGTGCCGTTTTTGCTGAAGTTGATTTACCGGAGGTGAAATACAAGACCTGCTCATATTCCCGGGGCCGGGTGGTGGCTACTGCTATCTTCTGGCCATCGCGGTCGCATTCGTCAGCACCAGCACCACATATGAGGATCAGTGGCGACCCAGCTGTGGATGTCAACGAGGCCATACAAAATGCTGCTACCAGCTGCTTGGAACATCTTCAAACCACCATGGATATTAAGTTTGACTGCCCTCAGATGGAGAAAATTAAGACCAATATAAGCTACCTGTCCAACACTGTTGCCGAACAGTCCAGGAAGATCAGGAATCTGAAGGCTAAGGTGGAAAAAAGAAATCTCCGGGTCAGGGGCATTGCAAAGGGCTGGGGTCACTTGCAGATGACATGCTCGGTTCTGCAGGGCGTATTGACAAGGTGGCAGTCAACTACCTGCCTACAGGATCCTCTTCTGTTGTAGATGATGTGGCCTGGGATTGCTATCATCTTACTCAAGAAGCTGACAACCTTGCCTATCTGGCTGCCATGTGAACTGATGCAGTCAAGGGCGTTGGTGACTACCCATATGACACTGAGTCTGACTTTTCTGAATGTGACGAGTTTTATGGTTACTTCCCATCTGATCATGAGGGCCAGAACAGTGGTTACTACTCGTCGGACCTCGAGGGTGCTTGTGGTGCAAACTGCCTGTATGACGATTTCCTTAATGATGGATCCGACTGATACTTCGATCGTGTGAGAACGCGCAAGTTCTTTTGGTTTATCAAGTAATATCAGCGTATCTGGCCATGTTGCCTCTACAGAGATGTTATAAAGTACTATGATGGCAACCTGCCCTACCCTTATTGTAAATTATGTATGGTCGGTCCTATGAGACAATCCTTGATGGTTGTATGATCGGTGCTACTAGACGGTCCACCCTATAGTTATTGTAAATTATGAACCAATTAAGCTGTAGCTCTGATGTTGGTCTTCTAATCTGTTCACTGTGCTATGTCTACTGCTTTGTTTCGTACACACATTATCTTCTACCCTCTGACTTTTGCCAAAGGCATTGATAATACACCATTGTGGACCTCTCCTATTCATTCGGCTTTAGCGGCGGCGCTATCCCCCTTTCCTGTAGCCAAGGCAAGTTCCTTTCTCTGCCTCCTTTGTCTCCCGATTAATTTCCTTCTGTTGGTTTGCTCCATGGTATGAGATTAATCTAAACGCATCGGCTGTTTTTCTATCTAAGGCCTCGAAGCTTTTCCCCGCGCCATGGCACCACGCGCACGGAAGGAGCTGTTTTCCACCAGCGCAAGGAGCAGCGACCAGGGTCTTCGTTCAACGACGTCGTCGGCTGGCAATGTGAGCCGTTTTCTTTGGTCGGCTTTGCTACATGTGTATTCTAAATTTGATATGGATCTTAGCATATTGTTCAATATTTTGGCTATGATAGTTGTGGTCGAACAGTCGTACGACCGCCCTCCATATAACTTATTAAGTACACGGTTGAAACCAGCACACCAGTCTTTTGTTGTAGCAAATGGTCTTTAGGCAATTTATTTGCTGGATTCTTGAGCTTACTGTGATATGGCCATGTACTTTGCCTTGCTGCTAACAATCAGAATATGGTTATTGGACAGACATAACTATGTGGTGATATTTGCTTACAACATATGCTGCCAGAAATGGTCTTATTCCAATTAGTTAGTTTGAGATTTTGTATGCTCTGCGTCAAACTAATGGAATTTATCTCTCCAATCATCTTAGAAAAAATAGGTGATATTGCGGATTCTCCATGCTCAAATGATTATGTCATCAGACCTACACAACAAGTAGCTAATTATTATAAGGTTATAATTGGTTCGTGCCGATGAAATCAAACTACATAATAAATTCACACTCATGTTTATTAGTTCCTGATTCCAATAGGTTTAAAAAAAATGTCCATGCATTTTTAAAAAAATTTCATGTGCTCCAACAAAAATTGTGATGTGTTTGCTTCATACTTCATTGAATTTTTTTGTAAAATGCTCGTGGGGATAAATAATGGCTCACTGTTAATCGGTGTCAGAATTTTGAATAAAAAAAACATACTTCTTATAAGTCGTGTGCTTTTAGTAAAGTGTTCACGTATTTTATAAATATTCATTGGCGTTTACAGGAACTATGATCATAAATATGTTCTTGTGATTTCACAAAAGAGTTCTAGCCATGTTAACTTATCTAGAAAATACAAACGTATGGAAGGACCGACGAAACAAAAGGCGGAATCAGACAAACTGATCAGATGTAACTTCTACCGCCACAACAAATAATAGCTTATTATCCTAGGTACAAGATATCTGCTTGCAAGAAATAGAAAAACACATATTAGTTTAGCATAGCCCCGGCCTTACCTGGTCCCTGGCCCATTAACAGCCCAATCGGTCGCTGGCATGCATAAGTCGAGACAATCTTTGTTATTTTATCCTCTGCACTTTTGGTTCACATCCTGTAACCCCAGCACTCTGCTATCAAACATAATTAGAACATGCAAACATGTAATTACCATGATTCATTTTAAGTGTGGTGTACGAATTAACCCTGTTTAATTGGGTTACTGACCGCTGTACGATACCCTTAGTTTTTTTCCCCATGATCAAAAAACCTTAACTTCTCTTTTGTAAACACATAAAAGAAATCCTTCATCTTATCTTCTGGTTCACCGCCGGTTTTCGGCAGGCCGGCCCAAAACCGTGTCGACTTGTAGATATAAGCGCGGCTCCTTTTTCCTACACGGCAACCCGCAACTGCCTTGTGTCTCTCTCACTGTCCGGTGGGCTCGTCCAAACTGACCCCACGGTATCCCAACGTGTGGGTAGCGATTCTGGTTTAAGGGCAAGGCCAACGCGCCCCCGTGGACAGCTGCCCCAGCTATCCACATAGGCTCGGGTGGTCCTAAACTGCTCAACGTGCTGCCTGCAGATCAAAACGGATGCTTGCAGAGGAGGCCGGCTCCTCCCTGACCAAAGAAGCAAAAAGGTGAGAGAAGGGTAGAAAAGAAGAGAAAGGTGAGCATACACTGGTACAGAGTAGGCATGCTCTCGGTTCATGCTTGAAAAAGATTACGAAGAGAGAGAGAAAGTGGACCCTGGTGAAGCAGCTGTTGCATTGGGAGTTTATTTTATAGTACTATTGCTCAACATACTTTATCTAGATGGAGAAGATGAGGCTATACCTTACGGATGCTTCCATTGCTCATGCCCTAAGAGCACCAGGATAAAGCTAGCCTGCTGGTTAGATCACCGTCGCCCGAGAGGAACACGTGCTCCTCCCCTGTTTGCCCAGAGCGACGGCTCTTACTATTTACCAGCAGTGAGCGAGGTGATTCTACCCCCTCACCGTTCCACATACGCATCCACCTTCTCGGCCTCATCCCCTTCTTCCACTTCACTCTCCTACTTCACTCCTCTCGCTTCCTCTCAAACGTGTACCTAGATCTGCGCTGCTCCTCAAATCGCCGGCGATTCGAGATGGAGAAAACTGCGTCTAGCTGCGATTGATCTTCACGGCAGGTATTCCTTCTCCCGACGCTACATTTCGAGTTATTTTATCTATCCACATGGGTTTCCTAACTTTGCAAGACATTGTTCTTCCCCGCCCTGCAACTCAAGTTTTCCCCCTCGATCCGCCCTCTGTGACTGCTGTAGGCACGCTGAATCATTCCCTCACGTTCGGTTCTTCTCAAAAGGTAAATTATCATATCTAGCCCTGCTTGCACAGCCAAGGCTTCCTGCAAACAGTGAAATGCAGCTAACTCAAACATCTCTCCTAAAAAGAAAACGTATTTTTCCCTTAGAGTCGCCCTCATCTCTCTATAGTGATGAAATA
The DNA here is from genome assembly GCF_018294505.1 of Triticum aestivum. NCBI lineage: Eukaryota > Viridiplantae > Streptophyta > Magnoliopsida > Poales > Poaceae > Triticum > Triticum aestivum. The sequence goes on along the minus strand of NC_057812.1, from coordinate 385,840,467 downwards.
ATTTCATTGGTCCTTGGGTTATTAATAAAATGATTCGATTTATAGCATCAAGATACCCATGGTGTTCCCTACATTTTATGCCAATCCATTCTCTTTCAATGACTAATCTTTCGTCCTTACCCAGTCCTATGTGATTCTACCTTTGAACATATTTATACATTCAAAATGACTGAAAGTACACTCTTAATCCACTGTGCTTCCAGAGAAGGGGTTGCGTCTGCATTTTTTTATATATTCATGTTCTCCTACCAAAGAGAACCTTGAATTTAGCTACATTCTATAGATTACGTCTTTGTTATCTTACTGCATCCACCACATGTACTGATTTGCTCTCCAGTAAAAAACAAACATTCTTTATCATGTCCTGAGCTATATTAAAGCTATGATGTATGAAATTACATACAGAGTTGTCTCAGAGCTTAATTTTTTGTTCTTACAGATAACAAATTCACACTGATAAAAAATTCCTGCAAATACATTTATTTATATATGTTTATAGGTTGACATCGAATGGCATGTGCCTTACCCCCTGCCTTTATAATGACACATTCACTCCATTCTTACTGCGTCATGATTTCTGAACCAGGTTTCGCCAGATCATCTTGGATACTGTGTTTGAGAAAGTTGGCCTTCCATCAGCTGCCTACTCTGCACCGAGCTCCTCTTCCAGTTCAGGCAACACCATGGCTGATGGATCCTCCGCGATGGCAACCTCGTCCGTGAACGTCCCGATAGATGATGGGCTACTGATCAAGAGCCTTCCTCCAGTTAGTTGAAAGCTCTTATCGTATCGTTCTTCTCTTCATTCCTCAATTTCATGGCCCGTGGCATGCTAATATAGAAATTTTACCTCCTGTACAATCAAAGCTGTCTCCAATCCGCGTCACCATCAGCAAGCAATTCATTCTTGAACGAGCAATTGAAACAATTGGTGGCACACTCCATCCATTCACTTTTACCGGTACAAGCAGCGATGATGTCGACGTCTCTCTCTCCATTGACCTACCTCCCCACAGCAAAAGCATGTCAAGCACAAGAAAGGAATTCCATGCCCCACACATCGAATCTACCTGTGTTGCTGCCCTCGTGTACCTACAGAAAACAGGTATAGTCACAATCAATGATGCAAACTTTGCAGAGCTGAAAATATGTAAAACTTCAGGCTGAGGAGTTCTGGTCCTCGGCTCTCTATGATAAGGCCAACGCCCTGGGCAACCAGCTCTCTTTACTGACTGCCGCCAAGCAGAAACCCCAGCCTGAGAATAAACAAGGAGCTACTTTGTTGCCTCCTAACCATCATAATACTCCACAGACCAGCCAGAAAGTGCTTTCCGAGGTAAACGACGGCACAATACTTTCATCCCTCTGTGTTATCCTCCAGTGCTTAATGCTCGTTTCCCTTAACCATTGTTCATCCACAGCATGCCACTGATAGAGAAACCACATCAACCCCTGTCACAGAAACAAACAATAGGTACTCTCCATTACATTGCCACACAACGCCGCTGCAAGTTCTATGGGCTAACCACCTATTACTTGTCGTCAGCATCCACCATGTTCCTTCTAAAGACGACAAAAAGAGGAGGACCACCCGCAAGGTGTTGTTCCCTGGAAAATAAGGTGAACATGAATTATATCACAAACCCGTCTCAAAAATCTTTACACATTGTCGTTCACGAGCTCATATGTTTCTCAAGGTGCTGTTGTTTGTCCCTTCGTTCAGCGGGCGACGCACGGCAAGCCGCGCCACCTATCTTAAGTTGCTTTTTTAAGTTGCTTCATGCTGTCATATGTTGCTACTAAACCAGTAATTAAATGTACTTTTATGCTCATACATTATTTGGTGGCTTCTCAATTTGTGTATGAAAACAAGTTTTGCTTCAGTGAGGCTGTTCATGCTTGACGGAATAATGAATGCAAAGATAGATTCCTTTGATTTGGTTACTTGGCTGACAAGAATATGCATTCCTCTGTATACCACCTTACCTCTCATGTGATGCTTTCTATGTTGTGTGTTCCCTATATTAGATAAGGGCTATTGCTTACTTAGACCATATTGATTCTGATTGGCCTATTGTTAAAGTTCAAGATAGTAAGGTTGATGCTTGAGTACATAAATCATTCAATTACATACATCTCACAGTTTGTTTGTATCAGGTTCGTGTGAGGTAGTCCCTATGAAGTACATCGACAAGGCGGATGGATTACGGCGCCTATTAATATGCTTAGTGATAATGGCTCCTTAGTTGACTCTTTTTATTATGTTCCTGCTCTTATTACCTTCTCTTATGCGTTCTCACTTTTGGTATTGAACCTGATGTCAAATGGCTATCTTTTGTGGTCATGTAAACGCACCAAGTTTGATTCTGCCTTATAAACCAATGTTTATCTTGTGCTCCATTGTGTTTTATTTTTACCACAATTGAATGTTTCTTTAATTTAATATTACCCTGTATAAGTGTAAATGCTATACCTAAGTTCCTACTAACATAGGCAAAACGCTTGGACCGGCACCCTCGCGCCAGGGCGCGTTGCCGATCTAGTAACCTATTATGTTGTCTTCCTTGTCCAACATCAACTTTTTAGTATGTCATATATTAATGAGTGTTCACAATTGCAAAAGATATCCAAGATAGTATATTTATATGTGAAGCCTCTCTTTCTTTATTACTTCCTATTAATTGCAACAATGATCAAAACTATGTTTGTTAACTATCAACAACTTTTATTCATCATAATCTTTATATGTGAAGTCATTACTCTCCATAAGATCAATATATGAACCTTTTTATTTCTTTTTATTCTTTCTTTCATTTAACTCCCTCAAGATCATAGCAAGAAAGCAAAGTCCTCAACTCAAAACTACTCTTTATTATATATATAACTCAAGGACTCGATTTCATAGAGGGAACATAAAACAAAACCCAAAGCTAGATCATACTAAAACTTTATTCTACTGGATCAAGATATAACCAAAAGGATTGGACTAAGAAAAACAATAAAGATAGAGGTGTGATGGTGATACGATACCGGGGCACTCCCCCAAGCTTGGCAGTTGTCAAGGGGAGTGCCCATACCCATGTATTTAGATCTCTTTCTTTGGAGGTGATGAAGGAGTTGTTGATGAAGTAGGTTTGTCGTCCATCTTCCAAGTCACAGGCTCACCATCATAGAAGGATGGTCGAGTCTCCGGGATCCTCGAATCTGCAGCCAAACTCATCCTCTTGAATCTATATTCATACTCACAATTTTGGTTTTGCAGGTCATAGATCTGGACTTGGAGATGCTCGATTTTCTCATGAAGCCTGAAGATGGCCTCCTCAATGCTCTTGGGACCTAGCTTGTGCTTGTTGGTGAACTCCGTGATCATCATGTGATTTGCGTTGATTCCACGTTCCACCATCCCTTGGCACTTGAAAACTTGTTGCTCCATTGCTTCGAGCCTCGTCTCCACGCTTTCGGTCTTCTTTGGCCCCTCAACATCTCGGATGTGCAACACCCCCTCACGTAACTCAATGACTTGAGGGTGTCGCAACACCTTCGCAAGGTAGGGGTTGATGACCTTCTCGAAAAATTTGTCCTTGGGGGCTCTTGGAGACGTCATGATGATCTAAATCTGTTAGAAAAACAGCTCAAAACAAAAACAGGAGATATTGTCGTGGTACGGTGGTCAAAACCTTCGGGATATTATATAATGAATTTTTACCGACCATAAGAAGTATCGTACAAGAAAACGGAGTCCGGAGGGCACACGAGATGGCCACAAGGATGGGGGGCGCGCCAGGGGGGTAGGACGCGCCCTCCACCCTTGTGGTGGCCTCGTGTCTCTTTCGGACTACTTTTAATTTTCCTATTTTTTAATATTTTAAAACGGAGAAAAATTATCATTGGAAACATTTTGGAGTCGATTTACTTACTGTACCACATACCTATTCCTTTTCGGAGTCTGAAACGTTCTGGAAAGTATCCCTTATGTACTCCTCTGATGTTACGGTATTAATTATATTGGTCTCAACATTTATGGGAGTACCTGAGATATAATGTTTGATTCTTTGACCGTTTACCACCTTTGGATGTGTGCCTTCGGCGTTGTTGATCTTTATGGCACTGGAACGATAAACCTCCTCGATAATGTAGGGGCCTTCCCATTTAGAGAGAAGCTTTCCTGCAAAAAATCTTAAACGAGAGTTGTATAGCAAAACATCATCACCTACATTAAACTCACGCTTTTGTATCCTTTTATCATGCAATCTTTTAAGTTTTTCTTTAAACAATTTGGCATTCTCATAGGCTTGGGTTCTCCATTCATCAAGTGAGCTAATGTCAAATAACATCTTCTCACCGGCAAGTTTGAAATCATAATTGAGCTCTTTAATATATGCCTTATGTTCTAGTTCAAGAGGCAAATGACATGCTTTTCCATAAACCATTTTATACGGAGACATACCCACTACTAGGGAAAAAGTTATACACAGAACTTTAGCAGTAGAGCTTATTAAAAACGCCCGCCACGGCTAGATAGCAGTAGCGAGTGCGAAATAAGCGCGCTGCAGATGCATATATATCAGTGGCGCGTGTGGGTGAAAACTCGCTACTACTAAATTCCAACCACTAAGTCGATGGGCTACATATAGTAGTAACGATCTTTGGAGAACAACGCTACCGCTAATATTCTTATAGCAGCGTGTTTATGTGTAAAGCGCTACTGCTAACTAAAAGAAAATAAAATGAAAAACAAATAGAAAAGTAAATGAAAGAAATAGAAAAAGGGGAGAGGAAAAATATAAAATGTAAAGAAAAATAAACGAAAAAGGGAAAAAAGGATGAAGGAATAGCAGTAGCGCATTTGCTAAAATGCGATATAGCTAACTTAGCTATAGCGCGTTTTCCCTAACGCGCTACCGTTACTTTTGACTTAACACAAAAACGGTTTTCCCCCGGCCACCATTTCTCCCCCAAATCCATCGCAATGCCACTTCGCCGCCGTCTTCCCCACTTCGCTGTTGCCCCCACTTCGCCGCCGTCTCTTGCCGGCGTCGACGCGGCGCTCATCCTCACCGCCGCTGCCCGAGGCCGCCCAGCCTCATCGCCGCCGCCGCCTCTCGGGCCGCCCTTGACCTCACCGTCGCCACCATCAACCTCACCGCCCCCGAGCCCGCCCAGGACCGCCGCCTCCCGATCCCGAGCCCGCCCTCGCCGCCCCTACCTCCGCTGCCGAGCACTTCCCAGCCACCGTCTCTCCCCTCTATGTAAGCCCCCCACCCCTCCCCCACCCCCTCTACTCTCTCTGCTTTTTCTTCCTCTGCCATGTTAATTAGCAGTAGTAGTAGATGTTAATTAGTACTATGGTTCTTACATAATGATTTTTAGTAGTAGTAGTAGATGTTAATTAGTAGTAGTGATGGTACTAGTTAACTAGGGCAGTATGGTTAATAGTAGATGTTTTTTAGTTAGGGTAATAATAGATGTTAAGTAGTAGATAATGTAGATGTTAATTAGTTCAGTAGCGTTTAGTTTTTGAATTGAGTTTGTTTAAGTAGATGTTAATTAGGGCAATAGGGTTTAGTTTAGAGTAAAGTTTAGTTCAGTAGTTAAGTAAATATAATCTATATTTGGTTTTTGAATTAAGTTTGAGAGAGCATGAGATTTGTGTAGATTTTCTTGAAGTGTCAAACGCTAGGACATGCAAATTTGAAGTGGTCAGGATATATGCAAATTCCTCAATTGTGTTTGCCCATGTTTCGATTGTGCCCAAGTGGCCTTTTGTTGTTTCCAGGGAATGAAGCTGAGTGGCCTATGTTTTTCTGGAATGTTGATTCATTTTCGTTCCTGCAAATTTCAGGTTCTCAATTTGTCCACTTTTTAGCAAAGGTCATGCCAAAAATTTTCGTGAATTTCGACATGACTTGTGCTACAAACTAGGACATATCGAGTGCCCGGGATTTGCCACACCAGGAAGGAGTCAACGTTCCTACAAAACATAGGCCTTTTATGTCATTATTCATTTTATTAGGTCTAAAATTAATTTAGTAGATTTAATCGTAGGAAACATGGCTAGCTGGCGGCAGACGAATTTTTGAGCCTTGCCGACGATCAACCGATGTTGTTTCCGCGCCCACCGGTCGCATCGGGGACTGAGACCGACATGCAGACCGGACAGGGTTCTGGTTATTGCGACGACGTCTACCTGGCGGCAGACGAATATTTGAGGCTTGCCGACGATCAACCGATGTTGTTTCCGGGCCCATCGGTCGCATCGAGGACTGAGACCAACATGCAGACCGGCGCTGAACTGAGACCGACGCTGAGACTCAGACCGACATCGAGACCGGTGCTGCTTCGAGGAGCGGAGCCGGTATAGAACCGAAAGCAAAGAGGCGACGGCTTCCTAACAAGCTTAGGACTACGAGACTGGTGGTCACGGAGGTGGACGATGGCAATTTTGAGCCAAACGCGCCCGAGGAAGCGCGCGCGTGCTACGACAATCAAATTGGCTGCATCATACGGACAACCGCCACCATCAATGATGAGAAACTAAACAAGTTAGATAATATGAGGCCCACCCTCCTAAAGAAGCTGCACTAGATATTCTTATTCCCGGGCCGGAATGAAAAGGATTATAAAGATCCAGATAAGGACCCGACAATGAAGAAGATAAACAAACACACCATGAGCAAGTTTAGCGACGCGTTGGCCACCTGGAAAGCAAGGGTGAAATGTCAAATCGTCAAAGAAAAGGAACCCTACTTCGAGATTGTAAAGGATAATCCGACAATCACGGCAGAGCACTTTGAAATATTCAAGGCGGCTTGCGAGGCCGAAGATGCCAAAAAAAGTCAGAGTACATGAAGGGGTTTCAACAGAAGAACATTGGGTGCCACCACCTCGGAAGCCGTGGTTACGGCGGGAAGAGGTCCATATGGGCCAAGGAGGACGCGGAAGCCGCGAGTCTGGGCATCCCAGACCCCTTGGCGGAGTTCACCGTCCCGCAGGAGCGTGACGTCCTCAGGGCCCGGCACCGTTGGGACCCAGTGAAGAAGGTTTTCGAGAAGAACGCGGTCACGTCGGAGTTCATTAGACTACTGGTAATTTTAGTTTCTGATCAATTCGGCTGCATGTTAGTCATATTTGTAAACGATCCTTGTGCCTTTTGCAGAGAGAGCGGCACAAGATTGCGAACGAAAGCGACTCGCCGTCTGAGGCGTTGGCGAGGCCCAAGTGGGACACTCCATTCAACCGGACGTTGAACATATTGAAAGGACTCCCGGTGGAGACTCGGCCGTCGTATGGACGCATGCACGGTGTCGGAGACGGCGCCACGTGGAAGAAGTACTACCGTGAGACCACAGAGGAGAGAAAGGAAAGACGGAGGTTAACTGAAGAAAACATCGACAAGAAGGTTGAGATTACGGTTGAAAAAAAATCATCTGAGACAGTCGCAACAGCGGTAGCTGCCGCAAAACAGGTGCTTGTAGATATGTCTACTACCTTGGTTCCGACCGTTTTCAATTGGAGCAGGCAAAATCCAGAAGAAAAAATGCAGCGGACTTTCCCCTTGCTGACTTCCTCAGGAGCTGCTTGACTAGTGTTGCACCAGCACCTGCTCCCGCATCGGCTCCTGCACCTGCTCCCGCACTGGCTCCTGCACCTGCTCGTGCACCTGATCCCGCACCGGCTGTTGCACCTGCTCCTGCACCGGCTTCCGCACCTGCTCCGGCACTAGCTCCGGCACCGGACGTGCTCGGCGGTGCTTCATCTTTGGCTGAGCTCGACGGCCCTCACGGTATCTGTCAGACCGGCCCCCTTCAATAAATGTAGAATCTCCCATTTTCGTTGCCTTTCAGACGTCTCACGTCGTAGACTTTTCTTTGCAGGCGGACGAAACCCCGTGCACCATATTGTACACCATCGGCGACCAGAAGATGGACGCGGGGAAGGCGACGATAATGGAGCCGAAGGAACCATTGTTCCACAGCCGACCGATCCCCCCGGAAGTCTTCAAGATTTCCGTGGCCAGTGTCAAACCGGGCCACGAGAATTTGGCTCCTCCGGTACTAGTGGGGGATGACGACGAGACCCCGCGGTGGCTTGGTGATTGTTGCAATGGGTGAGTCCTGTTGTGGCCAAAGAGTCTGCTTCGTCTGGAGGCGTCCGGGAGCACACCCACGAGCACACAGTTAGGTATGAACATCAACACCTCGCCTACTCCATTAGTCGCTGGTGACGTCGCCATAGATGAGGATGAGGATGAGGATGACACTCAACAGTATGTCAATACTGGCGCCTACTTAGGGTTTGAGCCTCATGAGTCGGTGCCTGAATTGCCACCTCCGGAGTCTGAACGTATTATGGACAACCTTCCGATAGTAAAGAAGTCTAGGAAGAGACCGAGGAAAGGCAAAAAAGCTGCTTATGTGATCCAGCCGCCCCAGTAGCCTCGGGTTCAAGACCGTATAGATATCCCCGGTGCGGCAAAATGGCATGTCCCCGGTCAACCAATCCTACCTGAAGCAGCGTTGCGGGCCAGATTCGGCGATTTAAGGAGACTTCATGATGATGTGCCGCAGATAGAGAAAGGCCTCATCGCCTCAAAAAATCCAGGATACCCACTCTACGTGGTTAACGTGCCGCGGGGATTGTCGTACGTCGACACATTCCCCGCGGAGAAGTTCTTCCTTCGATTCGATTACATCTTCGACATGTTTCACTTGAAGAAGCTAGATTTTGTGTTTGTCCGCCTTTATGCTTTGCACATGAACTACCTCATCGGGGTTGAGCAGATGCCTTATATATGTGTCGCTGACCCGTACTTCATGCACGAGGCCTTCTTGGGAGTCTGCGCAAAGCACTGTGAATACGCGAGGGAATACATCATCAATTTCATGCTCGCCAATAAGGACAAGGAGGCGATTCTCGTGCCTTATCATCCCATGTAAGTCATCCGCGCGGATATCCTTCCTTTGATTTCATCATTCATTTGCACGGTGGAGGCTAATTAATTTAAGGTGTACTTATTTTGCGCAGCGGCGGGCGCACCGTCCTCATCATCCTCTACCCTCGATACTCCCACGCTCTTTACTTGGACTCGTCGAAGAACATAACAAAAAGGATTACACCCACATCAAGTCTGTTCTCGACAATGCTATGTTTTACTACGGCGCACGGGGTGGAGAGGTCAAGGACAAGAAGAAAAAGGACGGCAGGCCTGCCTTCGGCCATAAGACCGACTTCTGCTGCATCCAGCAACCGAGTGATTCTCTTAATGATGGATTCTATGTCCTACACTAGATGCTGGAGTACAGACTGGATCACCAGAACCTTCGCATGTCACCTACATCCGGCGATGCCCATATTCTGCAATGGGCAAAGAACTTAGGAGATATCGAGGATCATCGACTTCGAGCTGAGTTCTATCACATCCAGTGCGAACTTGCCCAAATCATCATGAAGGAGGTCATCGAAAAAACAGGGATGTTCTATGAAGAAGGACAAATGTCGCGGGAAGATGTCCGAACACGCCTCCAAGCTCACGTCTCGACCTGAAGCCTTTCACTAAGCTCGGGGACTATCTCCCTGACTTGGATGGATGGCACGACATGGAGTGATTGTCGATATACGACAATGTGTCTGTTTAGTCCATACTATCTGTATGACGAAACTTTGAATTATGCACGACAAAACTTTATTTGTGATGTAATTAAACTGTCCTCCTCGACTAGCGAAGATCACTCTAGTTAGGGCATTTTGGGTTTGATGAACTTTGTTATTTATACTTATGATATGTTGCTTCTATTTTTGCCAAGTCTGTCTCTTTCTGTTGCTCAACTATATATGTTGCATATCATCGACTCATGTGATGATGCAGGTGTATAGATCATCGATGGCGAAGAAGTGCTACGCCAGGAGTATACGAAGAGTGGCCGGAATGTCAGGCCCAGGTGTACCGGTTTCCGGTTTCCGAGCGACAACCAGTAGTTAGTTTAGGTTCACGCAAAGTGATAGCTCTTCTTGCGTATATCATTGTTTAGATGGATGACAATGTAGTTGCAAGTAATCGAGATTTCTATCGCTATTTTCGAGATAATGACGAGAGACCACTTTGTGTTGGATGATGATTATGATGATGACATGATTTGATGAGACTATTTGTATGTATATGTTATGATTACATTTGTATGTGTATCATATGCTAAAAATTATTTTATAAAGCCTATTCAAATACAAAACAAATATACAGAAAAAAAACTACTAAAATTAGCAGTAGCGAGTGGAGAAAAGTTAGTAGCAGCGCCACAGTAGCAGTAGCGCGTCCAGGCAAAGCGCGCTAGAGCTATTAGCAGTAGCGAGCTTCCACGAAGCGCACTGCTACTACACTTGTATAGCAGTAGCGCGGGTGTGCACGCGCTACTGCTACGGGTTAGCTGTAGCGCCTTATTAGTAGCGCCGGTCCCCGCGCTACTGATATACCTAGAACCCGCGTTGTTGCTAGCCTTTTCCCTAGTAGTACCCATAGGGTTATTATAAGCAGTTCTATAAGCCCATAATGCATCATCAAGTTTCTTAGACCAATTCTTTCTAGATCTGTTAACAGTCAAAATTAATTTAAGCTCTCTATTACTCAATTCTACTTGACCACTAGACTGACGATGATATGGGTGATACAATTTTATGGTTGACGTCATATTTAGAAAGCATTTTACGGAAATCACCATGAATAAAATGTGAACCACCATCAGTCATTAAATATCTAGGGACTCCAAACCTCGGAAAAATAACTTCTTTAAGCATCTTAATAGAAGTGTTATGATCAGCACTACTAGATGGAATAGCTTCTACCCATTTAGTAACATAATCAACAACAACTAAAATATGTGTATACCCATTAGAGGAAGGAAAATGTCCCATATAATCAAAGCCCCAAACATCAAATGGTTCAATAACAAGTGAATAATTCGTAGGCATTTCCTAATGTCTACTAATATTACCAATTCTCCGGCATTCATCACAATATAAGACAAACTTACGGGCATCCTTAAAGAGAGTGGGCCAATAGAAAGCGGATTGCAATACCTTATGTGTAGTTCCGTCTCCAGCGTGGTGTCCTCCGTAAGACTCAGAGTGGCACTTGCGTAGGATATGTTCCTATTCATGCTCAGGTACACAATGTCTAGTAACACCATCTACTCCTTCCTTACAAAGGTGTGGGTCATCCCAAAAGTAATGTCTCAAATCATAGAAAAACTTTTTCTTTTGCTGGTATGTGAAACTAGGTGGTATAAATTTAGCAACAATATAATTAGTTTAATCAGCATACAATTGAGTATTATGAGAAGCATTTATGACATTTAATTGTTCATCAGGAAAGCTATCATTAATAGGTAATGGGTCATCAAGAACATTTTCTAACCTAGACAAGTTGTCTGCAACAGGGTTCTCAGCTCCCTTTCTATCAATAATATGCAAATCAAATTCTTGTAGCAAGAGAACCCATCTAATAAGTCTAGGTTTAGCATCTTTCTTTTCCATAAGATATTTAATAGCAGCATGATTAGTGTGAACAGTTACTTTGGAATCAACAATATAAGGTCTGAACTTATCAAATGCAAATAAAACTGCTAAAAATTCTTTTTCAGTGGTAGCATAATTTCTCTAGGCACTATCTAGAGTCTTACTAGCATACTGAAGAACATTTAATTTCTTATCTACTATTTGTCCTAGAACAGCACCAATAGCATAATCACTAGCATCACATATAATTTCAAATGGTAAATTCCAATCAGGTGGCTGAACAATAGGTGCAGAAATCAAGGCTTTCTTAAGTATTTCAAACGCTTCTACACAATCATCATCAAAAACAAAAGGAACATCTTTTTGCAAGAGATTAGTGAGAGGCCTAGAAATTTTAGAGAAGTCTTTAATAAACCTCCTATAGAAACCAGCATGACCAAGGAAACTTCTTATACCTTTGATATCTTTAGGACACGACATTTTTTTCCAGTAGCATCTACTTTAGCTTTATCAACTTCAATACCTCTTTATGAAACTTTATGCCCCAAGACAATACCTTCATTAACCATAAAGTGGCACTTCGCCCAATTCAAGACAAGATTAGTTTCTTCACATCTCTGCAAAACCCGGTCAAGGTTGCTTAAGCAATCATGAAAAGAAGTTCCGTAAACGGAGAAATCATCCATGAAAACCTCAACAATCTTTTCACAAACGTCAGAGAATATAGCAGTCATATATCTTTGAAAGGTAGCAGGTGCATTGCATAAACCAAAAGGCATACGTCTATAAGCAAAGGTACCGAAAGGGCAACTAAACGTAGTTTTCTCTTAATCCTCTTTTGACACATGTATTTGAGAGAAACCAAAATAACCATCTAGAAAGCAAAATGAGTATGTTTGGATAGTCTTTATAGCATTTGATCAATAAAAGGTAGAGGGTAATGATCTTTTCTACTACTTTATTTAATTTGTGGAAATCAATTATCATTCTATAACCTGTAACAATTCTTTGTGGAATCAATTCATTCTTATCATTAGGAACAACAGTAATACCTCCCTTCTTAGGGACACAATGAATAGGACTTACCCATTGACTATCAGCAATAGGATAAATTATACCTGCCTCCAGAAGCTTTAGTATTTCGTTTCTTACCACTTATTTCATCTTAGGGTTTAACCGTCATTGATGATCAACAACTGGTTTAGCATCTTTCTCCAATTTAATTTTGTGCTGACATAGAGTGGGACTAATGCCCTTAAGATCATCAAGAGTATATGTTGGGAAACGCAGTAATTTGAAAAAAAATCCTATGCACACGCAGGATCATGGTGATGCATAGCAACGAGAGGGGAGAGTGTTGTCTACATACCCTCGTAGACCGTAAGCGGAAGCGTTATGACAACGCGGTTGATGTAGTCGTACGTCTTCACGATCGACCGATCCTAGTACCGAAAGTACGGGACCTCTGCGATCTGCACACGTTCAGCTCAGTGACATCCCACAAACTCATGATGCAACAGAGTGTCGAGGGAGAGCTTCGTCAGCACAACAGTGTGATGACGGTGATGATGATGCTACCGGAACAGGGCTTCGCCTAAGCACCGCTACGATATGACCGAGGTGGATTATGGTGGAGGGGGGCACCACACATGGCTGGAAACAATCAACTTGTGTGTTCTAGGGTGCCCCTGCCCCCGTATATAAAGGAGAAAGGGGGAGGCCGGTCGGCCTAGGGGCGCGCCAAGGAGAGGGAGGAGTCCTCCTCCTAGTAGGAGTAGGACTCCCCCTTTCCTAGTCCAACTAGGAAGAAGGAGGGGAAAGGAAAGAGAGGGGGAGAGGGAGGGAAAGAGGGGGCGCCACCCCCTCCTTGTCCAATCCGGACTCCTAAGGGGGGGGGGCAGCCCTATGGCCCCTCCTCTCTCTCTCACACACAAGGCCCATGTTGGCCCATTAGTTCCCCCAGGGGTTCCGATAACCCCCCGGCACTCCGATAATTATCCGGTGTCCGAATATAGTCATCCAATATATCAATCTTTATGTCTCGACCATTTTGAGACTCCTCATCATGTCCGTGATCACATCCGGGACTCCGAACTACCTTCGGTACATCAAAACACATAAACTCATAATACCGATCATCACCGAACGTTAAGCTTGCAGACCCTATGGGTTCGAGAACTATGTAGACATGACCGAGACACGTCTCCAGTCAATAACCAATAGCAAAACCTGGATGTTCATATTGGCTCCCACATATTCTACGAAGATCTTCATCGGTCAAACCGCACAACGGTATACGTTGTTCCCTTTGTCATCGGTATGTTACTTGCCCGAGATTCGATCATCGGTATCTCAATACCTAGTTCAATCTCGTTACCGGCAAGTCTCTTTACTAGTTCCATAATTCATCATCCTGCAACTAACTCATTAGTCACATTGCTTGCAAGGCTTATATTGATGTGCATTACCGAGAGGGCCCAGAGATACCTCTCCGACAATCGGAGTGACAAATCCTAATCTCGATCTATGCCAACTCAACAAACACCATCGGAGACACCTGCAGAGCACCTTTATAAGCACCCAGTTACGTTGCGATGTTTGGTAGCACACAAAGTGTTCCTCCGATATTCGGGAGTCGCATGATCTCATAGTCATAGGAACATGTATAAGTTATGGAGAAAGCAATAGCAACAAACTAAACGATCATCGTGCTAAGCTAACGGATGGGTCAAGTCAACCACATCATTCTCTAATGATGTGATCCCGTTCATCAAATGACAACTATTGTCCATGGCTAGGAAACTTAACCATCTTTGATTAACGAGCTAGTTAAGTAGAGGCATACTAGTCACACTCTATTTGTCTATGTATTCACACATGTACTAAGTTTCCAGTTAATACAATTCTAGCATGAATGATAAACATTTATCATGAAATAAGGAAATATAAATAACAACTTTATTATTGCCTCTAGGGCATATTTCTTTCAGTCTCCCACTTGCACTAGAGTCAACAATCTAGTTCACATCATCATGTGATTTCACACCAATAGTTCACATCTTCATGTGACTAATACCCAAAGGGTTTACTAGAGTCAATAATATAGTTCACATCGCTATGTGATTAACACCCAAAGAGTGATCATGTTTTTCTTGTGAGAGAAGTTTAGTCTACGGGTCTGCAACATTCAGATCTGTATGTATTTTGCAAATTTCTATGTCTACAATACTTACACGAAGCTACTCTAGCTAATTGCTCCCACTTTCAATATGTATCTAGATCAAGACTTAGAGTCATCCAGATCAGTGTCAAAGCTTGCATCGACGTAACTCTTTACGACGAACTCTTTGTCACCTCCATAATCGAGAAATATTTCCTTATTCCACTAAGGATATTTTTTGACCGCTGTCCAGTGATCCACTCCTGGATCACCATTGTGCCCTCTTGCCAAACTTATGGTGAGGTACACAATAGGTTTGGTACAGAACATAGCATACTTTGTAGAACCTATGACTGAGGCATAGGGAATGACTTTTCATTCTCTTTATATTTTCTGCCGTGGTCAGGTTTTGAGTATTTACTCAACTTCACACCTTGCAACACAGACAAGAACTCCTTCTTTGACTGTTCCATTTTGAACTACTTCAAAATCTTGTCAAGGTATATACTCATTGAAAATATATCAAGCGTCTTGATCTATCTTTATAGATCTTGATGCTTAATATGTAAGTAGCTTCACCGAGGTCTTTCTTTGAAAAACTCCTTTCAAACATTCCTTTATGCTTTCCAGAAAATTCTACATTATTTTCGATCAACAATATGTCGTTCACATATACTTATCAGAAATGCTGTAGTGCTCCCACTCACTTTCTTGTAAATATGGGCTTCACCGCAAGTCTGTATAAAACCATATGCTGTGATCACTTTATCAAAGCATATATTCCAACTCCGAGTTGCTTGCACCAGTCCATAGATGGATCGCTGGAGCTTGCTCACTTTGTTAGCACCTTTAGGATTGACAAAACCTTCTGGTTGCATCATATACAACTCTTCTTTAAGAAATCCATTAAGGAATGCAGTTTTGACATCCATTTGCTAGATTTCATAAAATGCGGCAACTGCTAACATGATTCAAACAGACTTTTAAGCATCAATACGAGTGAGAAAATCTCATCGTAGTCAACACCTTGAACTTGTCGAAAACATTTTTGCGACAATTCTAGCTTTGTAGATAGTAACACTACTATCAGCGTCCGTCTTCCTCTTGAAGATCCATTTATTCTCAATGACTCATCGATCATCGGGCAAGTCAATCAAAGTCCATACTTTGTTCTCATACATGGATCCCATCTCAGATTTCATGGCCTCAAGCCATTTTGCGGAATCTGGGCTCATCATCGCTTCCTCATAGTTTGTAGGTTCGTCATGGTCAAGTAACATGACTTCCAGAACAGGATTACCGTACCACTCTGGTGCAGACTGTACTCTGGTTGACCTATGAGGTTCGGTAGTAACTGAAGTTTCATGATCATCATCATTAGCTTCCTCACTTACTGGTGTAGGAATCACTAGAACTGATTTCTGTGATAAACTACTTTCCAATAAGGGAGCAGGTACAATTACCTCATCAAGTTCTACTTTCCTCCCACTCACTTTTTTCGAGAGAAACTCCTTCTCTAGAAAGGATCCATTCTTAGCAATGAATATCTTGCCTTCGGATCTGTGATAGAAGGTGTACCCAACAGTCTCTTTTGGGTATCCTATGAAGACACATTTCTCCGATTTGGGTTCGAGCTTTATCAGGTTGAAGTTTTTTCAAATAAGCATCGCAACCCCAAATTTTAAGAAAGACAACTTGGGTTTCTTGCCAAACCACAGTTCATAAGGTGTCGTATCAACAGATTTCGATGGTGCCCTATTTAATGTGAATGCAGCTGTCTCTAATGCATAACCCTAAAACGATAGTGGTAATTCGGTAAGAGACATCATAGATTGCACCATATCTAATAAAGTACAGTTATGACGTTCACACACACCATTACGCCGTGGTGTTCCAGGTGGCATGAGTTGCGAAACTATTCTACATTGTTTCAAATGAAGACCAAACTCGTAACTCAAATATTCTCCTCCACAATCAGATCGCAGAAACTTTATTTTCTTGTTACGATGATTTTCCACTTCACTTTGAAATTCTTTGAACTTTTCAAATGTTTCAGACTTGTGTTTCATCAAGTAGATATACCCATATCTGCTCAAATCATCTGTGAAGGTCAGAAAATAACGATACCCGCCGCGAGTCTCAACACTCATCGGATTGCATACATGTATGTATTATTTCCAATAAGTCAGTTGCTTGCTCCATTGTTCCGGAGAACGAAGTTTTAGTCATCTTGCCCACGAGGCATGGTTCGCAAGCATCAAATGATTCATAATCAAGTGATTCCAAAAGCCCATCAGCATGGAGTTTCTTCATGCGCTTTACACCAATATGAGCTAAACGGCAGTGCCACATATAAGTTGCACTATCATTATTAATTTTGCATCTTTTGGCTTCAATATTATGAATATGTGTATCACTACGATCGAGATTCAATAAACCATTCACCTTGGGTGTATGACCTCAGAAGGTTTTATTCATGTAAACAGAATAACAATTATTCTTTGACTTAAATGAATAACTGTATTGCAATAAACATGATCCAATCATATTATGCTCAACGCAAACACCAAATAACATTTATTTTAGGTTCAACACTAATCTCGAAGGTAAAGGGAGTGTGCGATGGTGATATTATCAACCTTGGGATCACTTCCAACACTCATCATCACCTCGCCCTTAACTAGTCTCTGTTTATTTTGCAACTCCCGTTTCGAGTTACCACTCTTAGCAACTGAACCATTATCAAATACTGAGGGGTTGCTATAAACACTAGTAAAGTACACATCAATAACATGTATATCAAATATACTTTTGTTCACTTCTCCATCCTTATTATCCGCCAAGTATCTAGGGTAGTTCCACTTCCAGTGACCATTTCCTTTGCAGTAGAAGCACTCAGTTTCAGGCTTTGGTCCAGCTTTGGGCTTCTTCATGGGAGTGGCAACTTGCTTGCCATTCTTTTTGAAGTTCCCTTTCTTTCCCTTGCCCTTTTACTTGAAACTAGTGGTCTTATCAACCATCAACACTTGATGCTTTTCTTGATTTCTACCTTCGCCGATTTCAGCATCGTGAAGAGCTCAGGAATTGTTTTATGCCATCCCTTGCATATTATAGTTCATCAGTATGTTCCAGTAACTTGGTGATAGTGATTAGAGAATTCTGTCAATCACTATCTTATCTAGAAGATTAACTCCCACTTGATTCAAGAAATTGTAGTACCCAGACAATCTGAGCACATGCTCACTGGTTGAGCTATTCTCCTCCATCTTGTAGGCAAAGTACTGTCAGAGGTCTCATACCTCTCGACACGGGTATGAGTCTGAAATACTAATTTCAACTCTTGGAACATCTTATATGCTCCATGGCGTTCAAAATATTTTTGAAGTCTCGGTTCTAAGCCGTAAAGCATGGCGCACTAAACTATCAAGTATTCATCATACCAAGCTTGCCAAACATTCATAACGTTTGCCTCTGCTCCTGCAATAGGTCCGTTGCTACCTCTTGAGCACTGAGTTGGTTTTCCCTTGAAGAGGAAAGGGTGATGCAACAAAGTAGCGTAAGTATTTCCCTAAGTTTTTGAGAACCAAGGTATCAATCCAGTAGGAGACTACACGCAAGTCCCTCGTACCTACACAAACAAATAAGAACCTCGCAACCAACGCGATAAAGGGGTTGTCAATTGTAACACCCCGGATGTAACTTGCCATATCGGTAACTCCGACTCTTGCCATTTTCGGCTTTAAGTTATGAGATTCCCTTCGTGGTTGGATTTTGTCTTTCGTTTTGCATTTTGTTCATGTCATGCATTTTCATATCATGTCATCATGTGCATCGCATTTGCATACGTATTTGTCTCATGCATCCGAGCATTTTCCCTGTTATCTGTTTCGCAATCCGACACTCCCACATGCACCCGCCGCACCCCTCTTGTCTCTTTCCGTGAGCGGGAATTAAACGTTCTTGGAATGGGCCGAGATTTTTCAAGTGGCCTTGGTATACCACCGGTAGACCGCCTGCCAAATTTCGTTCCATTTGGAGGCCGTTTGATGCTCCAACGGTTAACCGGGTAACCGCATAAGCCTCTTGTGTGTTGCAGCCCAACAACCCTCCAAAACAGCCCAATAACCCATCTCCATGTCCTCCGTTGTCAGATCATGATCGTGTGGCGCACCTCATTTGGACACTCCAAACTCCACCTACCTATATATATGCACCCCCTTCCAAATTTCGCAGCCCAAACCCTAGATCCAACCCCTCCGCGCCGCCGGACACGTCCGCCGACGCCCTCCTCCAATCGCTAGCCATCACGTGGCTCTGCCGCCGCCCCTGGCCCGCTAGGCCCGCACGGGGCCTCCCGGCCCGCGCTCCACCGCCGCCGCCCGTCCCACACCGCGCCACCGGTCCCCGCCGCCAGCGCCGCCCGTCCCTCGCCGGCGCTGCCCGCCGCCTCCGCCGCCCCGCTCGCTTTGCCGCGCCGCCGCCACCACCGCACCGCGGCGCCCCGCCTCGGCCGCCGCCGCTCGCCGCCGGCTGCACAGCACCCCGCGCGCCACCACCGCGCCAGCGTCCCGCCGTCGTCCCTGCCGGCTCCGGCCACCGCGCCGCTCGCCGGAGTCGGATCCACCGGAGGGTGGACAAGATCCACCCACCTAGCGAACCAAACGCCCTGTCCACGCCCGGATCCCTCCGCCCCGTGATCTCTTCGTCCGCCCGACTTTTCTGAGAGGTTGAATTTCACCAAGTCTCGTTACTCCCTAATGTTTTATGCCCTTATTCAACGCATCATATCTCCAAGACCGTGGATCCAAATCATGCATATGATATGTCAAAACGTCCGTCTCGTTGAGCTCTACATATTAGAAGCATTTCCATGCATGTTACTATCCTTTATGATGCCATTTTAATTGATGCAAGAGTGCTATAAAATGTTAGCTGCTGGTACTTATCAGAACATGGTGATTTGTCATTTTTGTTGCATTTGATGTGTGGATCATATGAGCATGAGGCCTACATGTGTTTTGAACTATATCATGCCATATCTACGGAGGTGCAAGCCTTGTATTTTTTTGATCTATGTGGTGACTAGAACAAGCATGCAAACTAGGCTCCACAATGTTGCTGTTTTCAGGGACTTAGGATTTTGCTAAGTCCTTTTCCTGCTGTTATTTTGATGCCGTGTAAACTTGATGCTACATAGTGATCCATGCTTATTTTGGGATACTTCAGTAAGGATGTTTTGAACATGTGGTTATGATCTATCCATTCACGCCTCTGGTTGCAATTATGGAGTGCTCTAGCATGTTATTTTATCTCTCTACTTCTGCTATAAAATGTTCCTGGCAGTGTTAACATGTTAATCAATATTGCCATGGTTGTTGCTAGTGATCCATGCATCCTATGAAATTGCTCTTGCCATGTTTAGCTTAATGAACATGTATTCTTGCTATTGGTATGCTTATGTTGTCATTTTATGCTTTGCGGGGAGTGGAATGAGCTCGCAAATTGCTATCATAAATCTGTTTATGCCATGCTCTGTTTTTCTTCTAAGTCTAAAATTGTTAATAAAACTTGCTATGTTTACATGTGTGCCATCATATCTTCTGTGCCTTTTTGACTCATGTTTAGTAAGGGACTTTTGTTCTATGATTCTAGTAGAATCATTCAATGCCTTTTTTTGCTATGACATGTTCCTGCAGCATGTTGTTTGCTTGCTCTAAACCGTGCTTCCTGATGTTGTTTTTTACATGTTAGTATTTTCACTAAGTCTGTGAAGCTAATATCTTTTGCACTTTTGCCATGCTTGTTTGAACCTGTTCTAGTGTGATTTAGCCATAGCTCAGTTTTCATGTTTTGTCAAGAATCTGTTGTACATCACTTCCATATGCTTTGTTGCTATGTTGGAGTGCAGTAGCTTAGTTTTTTGTTGCATTATAAGTGCCATCGTGCTGTTAATCGTAGTTTTGCGTCATTCTTGTTTTGCTTGTCATTTGCAACCCGTGCATCCATTTCCGGTGATCTTTATATCGATTTCGACCGAAATCATCTCATCTTTACAGCGGCATACTCGGTTTGCCTAGTTGATGCCTTGATCTTTCTTGTCCTTTTGGAGCATGCATATGCATTGCATAGCATATCTTGCATATCATGTCATGTATTGCATCATGTTGCTTGTGCATTGCACCGTGATTGATTGTTGTTCCATTGCTTGTGTTCTTGCTTCGGGTAGAGCCAGGAGACGAGTACGTGAACGAGGCACCTGTTGAGTATGCTAACGAGGATCAAGCTTTCGATAACTCTGAGAACTTTGCAGGCAAGATGACCATACCCTCAAAATCACTTCTATCTTTGCTTGCTAGTTGTTCGCTCTATTATTATGTCGCGCTACCTACCACTTGCTATATCATGCCTCCCATATTGCCATGTCAAGCCTCTAACCCTCCTTCCTAGCAAACTGTTGTTTGGCTATGTTACCACTTTTTCTCAGCCCCTCTTATAGCGTTGCTAGTTGCAGGTGAAGTTGAAGTTTGTTCCATGTTGGAACATGGATATTGTTGGGATATCATATTATCTCTTATTTAATTTAATGCATCTATATACTTGGTAAAGGGTGGAAGGCTCGGCCTTTTGCCTGGTGTTTTGTTCCACTCTTGTCGCCCTAGTTTCCGTCATACCGGTGCTATGTTCCTTGATTTTGCGTTCCTTACGTGGTTGGGTGTTATGGGAACCCCTTGACAGTTTGCTTTGAATAAAACTCCTCCAGTAAGGCTCAACCTTGGTTTTAACATTTTCCACCTAAGCCTTTTTCCCTTGGGTTCCACGGACTCAAGGGTCATCTTTATTTTAAACCCCCGGGCCAGTGCTCCTCTGAGTGTTGGTCCAAACTGGGCGATGTCCGGCGCCCCCTGGGCAACCAGGGTCTATGCCAACCCGACGTCTGGCCCATCCGGTGTGCCCTGAGAACGAGATATGTGCGACTCCTATCGGGATTTGTCGGCACATCGGGCGGCTTTGCTGGTCTTGTTTTACCATTGTCGAAATGTCTTGTAACCAGAATTCCGAGACTAATCGGGTCTTCCCGGGAGAAGGAATATCCTTCGTTGACCGTGAGAGTTTGTGATGGGCTAAGTTGGGACACCCCTGCAGGGTATAAACTTTCGAGAGCCCTGCCCGCGGTTATGTGGCAGATGGGAATTTGTTAATATTCGATTGTAGAGAACTTGACACTTAACTTAATTAAAATGAATCAACTGCGTGTGTAGCCGTGATGGTCTCTTTTCGGCGGAGTCCGGGAAGTGAACACTGTCTTGTGTTATGCTTGAACGTAAGTAGTTTCAGGATCACTTCTTGATCACTTCTAGCTTCTCGACCATTGCATTGCTTCTCTTCTCGCTCTTATTTGCGTATGTTAGCCACCATATATGCTTAGTGCTTGCTGCAGCTCCACCTCACTACCTTCCACTACCCATAAGCTTAAATAGTCTTGATCTTGCGGGTGTGAGATTGCCGAGTCCTCGTGACTCACGGATACTTCCAAACAGTTGCAGCTGCCGAGGATACCAGTGCAGGTGATGCTACCGAACTCAAGTGGGAGTTCGACGAGGATCTGGGTCGTTACTACATTTCGTTTCCTGATGATTAGTAGTGGAGCCCAGTTGGGACGATCGGGGATCTAGCATTTGGGGTTGTATTCCTTTAATTTATTCCGTAGTCGGACCTTTGAGTGTATTTGGATGATGTATGAATTATTTATGTATAGTATGAAGTGGCGATTGTAAGCCAACTCTTTATCCCTTTCTATATAGTACATGGGATTACGTGAAGATTTCCCCTCTTGCGACAAAACTACCATGTGACTATGCCTCTAAGTCGTGCCCCGACACGTGGTAGATATAACCGCATTGTGGGTGTGACATCAATCCCTTCACGGTCACTACGAGAGCTAGATCTGATGGAGATAATAATAATAAGATAAATATTTTTGGTATTTTTATGATATAGATTGAAAGTAAAGATTGCAAAATAAAATATATTGGAAACTTATATGATAAAAGATAGACCCGGGGCCATAGGTTTCACTAGTGGCTTCTCTCAAGATAGCATAAGTATTACGGTGGGTGAACAAATTACTGTCGAGCAATTAATAGAAGAGTGCATAATTATGAGAATATCTAGGCATGATCATGTATATAGGCATCACGTCCGCGACAAGTAGACCGAAACGATTCTGCATCTACTACTATTACTCCACATATCGACCGCTATCCATCATGCATCTAGAGTATTAAGTTCATAAGAACAGAGTAACGCATTAGGCGAGATGACATGATGTAGAGGGATAAACTCAAGCAATATGATATAAACCCCATCTTTTTATCCTCGGTGGAAACAATACAATACGTGCCTTGCTGCCCCTGCTGTCACTGGGAAAGGACACCGCAAGATTGAACCCAAAGCTAAGCACTTCTCCCATTTCAAGAAAGATCAATCTAGTAGGCCAAACCAAACTGATAATTTGAAGAGACTTGCAAAGATAACCAATCATACATAAAAGATTTCAGAGAAGAATCAAATATTGTTCATAGATAAACTTGATCATAAACCCACAATTCATCGGATCTCGACAAACACACCGCAAAAAGAGTTACATCAAATAGATCTCCAAGAAGATCGAGGAGAACATTGTATTGAGATCCAAAGAGAGAGAAGAAGCCATCTAGCTAATAACTATGGACCCGAAGGTCTGTGGTAAACTACTCACACATCATCGGAGAGGCTATGGTGTTGATGTACAAGCCCTCCGTGATCAATTCCCCCTCTGGTGGAGCTCCGGAAAAGGCCCCAAGATGGGATCTGATAGAGGCGAAGGTGTCCCTATGTTTTGATGAGATGGTGGCTATTGTTTCTGTGGGAGTCGACCTTGACGATCCGACTACGAACGTGCGAGACGTCGCGCCTTAGCAATCGCTAAACCAATTCCGAGGGGTTATTGACCACGCCGGAGCACGATCAACCTGACCACGAGGGCCTGTTTCCTGCGAGCAAACGAAGAACAAGCAAGAAACTGAGATTGCAATCTAGATATTGCGAATATAAGATGAAAGCTTTATTGATCAAGGTGGGGTTCTGTGACGCCTTGGTCTGGTCGTTAAACACAAACGAAGTATGCGAAGCTACAGCTATGTCGAACTTGGCTATTTTGTTACTCCACAGGGAATTGAAGTTGATAAAGCCAAGATTGAAGCTATTGAGAGTTGGTCGCAGCCTAGAACAGTCACACAAGTGAGGAGTTTCCTTGGCCTCGCTGGTTTCGATAGGCATTTTGTGAGAGATTTCAACACCATTGCTGCACCTCTCAACGAGCTTACAAAGAAGGATGTGCCTTTTGTTTGGGGTACCGCACAGGAAGAAGCCTTCATAGTATTGAAATATAAGTTGACACATGCTCCTTTACTCCAACTTCCTGATTTTAATAAGACTTTTGAGCTTGAATGTGATGCTAGTGGAATTGGATTAGGAGGTGTGTTATTACAAGATGGAAAACCTGTTGCATACTTTTCTGAAAAATTGAGTGGGCCTAGTCTGAACTATTCTACATATGATAAAGAATTATATCCTCTTGTTCGGACCTTAGAAACATGGCAACATTATTTATGGCCCAAGGAATTTGTTATACATTCCGATCATGAATCATTGAAACACATTAAAAGTCAAGCAAAACTGAACCGTAGACATGCTAAATGGGTTGAATTCATTGAGACTTTTCATTATGTCATTAAACACAAGAAGGTAAAGAAAATGTTATTGCTGATGCATTGTTTCGTTGTTATACTATGCTTTCACAACTTGACTTTAAAATATTTGGTTTGGAGACCATCACAGATCAGTATGTGCATGATGCTGAATTTAAAGATGTATTGCAGAATTGTAAGGAAGGGAGAACTCTTGATAGAGGCAAAGGTGTCCCGTCTTTCGATGAGATGGTGGCTATCGTTTTAGAGGAAGTCGACTTTGACGATCTGACTACGAACGTGCGAGGACGTCGCGCCTTAGCAATCGCTAAATCAACTCCGAGGGGTTATTGACCACGCCGGAGCATGATCAACCTGACCACGAGGGCCTGTTTCCTGCGAGCAAACGAAGAACAAGCAAGAAACTGAGATTGCAATCTAGATATTGCGAATATAAGATGAAAGCTTTGTTTATCAAGGTGGGGTACTGTGACGCCTTGGTCTGGTCGTTAAACACAAACGAAGTATGTGAAGCTGCAGCTATGCCGAACTTTTAATCTAAACAAAACCCAAGGAAAAAGCTACTAGATGGATCTACTTATATAGGAGCAAGGGGTGGCGGCCAAGGAGGTGGAAGGACGTCCCAAGGCAGCCTAAACTAACCCTAGGTCGTACAAGGCTCATGGGCCCAAGTGGAGGTGATGCAACACATTTGGACTTGTTGTTTGACTTGGATTCTGCTGCAACGTTAGATTGTTTCGTCGAAATTTCAATGCTCCGGATGAATTTGAAGGTGAATCTAATTGGGTTGGAAAGAGCACGAAATCTAGTTTCCAACAAAAAAAGAATCACCCAATTCGGAGACCGTATGAAAAAGTTGTTGGTGTTTTGAGTCAGGTATGTCTGTGTAGTCCGAATCTGAATCCAGAACGTGAGAGACTTGGACTCTATCTTCTCTTGGTCCAAAAGTGACGTGAGAGAACTTTTTGAACAGCAAGTAAACATCTCTTTCTCCCTTATCTTCATATGTGGATTGTACAAATGTCCCATACACCTGCAATTAGACAAAATACAAAAGTGTGTGAAGTATTTTTGTTCTGAACAATATAAATAGATTATTGAATAGTTTGCACTAGAAATCACCTGACAAATATGCATGTATGCAATATTTTTGGTCGTATCCAAGGTAGTCATGTCCTCATCATCCTCCCCTTCTTGAAAACAAAGCCGTCCTCGGCTTTGCTTAATCTGAAATGTGGCTAACAAAAGAGACAAGGTGTACATGTTGTATATGTATATGTCATCCATTTTGACTTCCCTTAATTTTTGCACATATGACACATGTACACATGAGTAACTTTCATAGTTCATAAAATGTAAAGCCAAAATATTATCACAATTATTATAAGGCATGAAAATGTTGCAACTCAATTTGCACATATAAGTGATGCTCTTATTCGTATCAAAAGATTGACAATGTTCATCATTAAACCATCCCAACATTGGGGAATAAACCTTATTTGCATCGAACTTACATGCTACCACATGCTTAAATAAGCAAACATGCAATAAGTCATTTGACACAGAATCATCACCAAGATTAGAGGTCATATCAAAATGATTAAACATGGGTTCTTTTGCATCAACAGTTAATTCACTGGGTGCACTCGACATTACTGATATTGCATTTGTTTGATCACATGCCAAAGTCAAATCATCAACATAGTCCTCTAAAACAGGTGGTGTGATCAAAGTAGTGGGTAGGTCATCACATGGTGAACTGAAATTGACAAGGTATTCATCATACTCATGTGGAGATGGAAGATCAGTACCTTTGTCATTACCTTTTATGATCAACTCAAATGATTTAGGCACTGTCGGTGGTGATGTGTCACATGGTGGAGGAGATGTAGTCCGCACGACAACGGATGTGGTTGTCATAGTATGCCTAGTAGTTGAAGGAACAATCGTATCAACTATTGGAATGTGCACCATGCGCTTGTTCTCCTCGTGGGCAACACGTCATTTTATTTTCTGTTTAGCTTTGCAAGCAAGACGAAACAAATGGTCCACAGGATAACACTCTTCATGAATTAGTATCTCTTGAATATCACGGTTTAATCCTCCCCAAAATCTATCCATAAAATCATCTTCACTTTCTTCTTAAGAGGAATGCAACAAGGTAGTTTGTAAATCATCATAATATTTCGTTACAGTGTCACTATCTTGTTTTAAATGTTGCAACTTTTTAATCATGTCACGAGTATAATAAGTGGGGACGAATGTATGTCGCATGGCAAGTTTCAAATCATCCCAAGTAGTAGGTATATAATCAGGGTGTAACCGACAATATTCATTCCACCAAACCAAAGTATAACGAGTGAAAGAACCAACTGCAACCTTAACTTTTTTATGCTCATCAAAATTATGGGAAGAAAATATTTTTGATGTCGAACTCCCATTCAATATATAAAGCAGGTCTAAAACGTCCATTAAATGGTGGTATAGATACATTAACCTGATCA
This sequence comes from Triticum aestivum, assembly GCF_018294505.1. Taxonomy (NCBI): domain Eukaryota; kingdom Viridiplantae; phylum Streptophyta; class Magnoliopsida; order Poales; family Poaceae; genus Triticum; species Triticum aestivum. The sequence goes on along the minus strand of NC_057812.1, from coordinate 385,813,546 downwards.
TGTGCATTTGGATGTTTGTGCACCTCTCGTGACGGTTGTGGTATTTGCAAAGGTGGTGGCACGTCTCCCATGATCGACAAAGCCCAAGAATTAACTCTGGATCCTTTCATGATTAGTAGAAACAAGAAAAAGAATCCAAAAAAATGTTCCTATGAACTACTTAGAAGTGGTGGTAAAACGCTCACAGTACAGCAAATCTCAATATCTTACAAATTCTTACCATGCAGCAGGTGGTGATCGGCAACCAGCGGTGTTAAATAACTCTGAAGATTGAGTAAAGCGATTGCCAGGGGAAAGTGCATAAACACGGTGTAGAAATATGTGGATCTTGGAAGGCTTAAGTATATGGTAGCAAAAGATTAGCATTAATCAATTCAGAGATGCAATGTTGAAGAAACGCTCAACGACGGTACTGTGCTGGTCCTAGGCTAGACTGGAGTAGAGACGCGAGCCTAGAACACTAATGAGGTCATGGCCTAGCACAACTAGCATCAATAAAGGACATGAAGTAGCTCTGGACCGCAAGATATAAGTGAAGATCACAATAGCAGTAAACATAATGATGTGAAACAACAGCCAAGCAGGATATATCAACAACTTTCTCTCCAACTTTTCTCTGGAAAAATTTGTGCCAATTTTTTTCAAGAATGACACTGACTCAAGCTTTCAAATTCAAAAAGAATCACTCAATTCCGAGTTGATATGAGGAGTCAAAAAATTCTAAAACTGGCTTGAAAAACTGGAATAAGCTGTGTTCGTAAGCTTCGAAGGACAAAAAGACCTATTTAGAAGCCGATTTTGAGGTTCCTTATATTGAACTAGCTTTTGCAACTATTTAGATGCGGCTCGTCCCTAGCTTTAATTTGAGTACTCACGGAGCCAAAACGGACTTCGTATGATGAAGTTATGCCTATTTTACTGAACAGTGCACAAAACATATTCCAACCGAATTCTGCTACGAGATTGAGTCTAGATAGATCCGAATTTTGTTTTTTTCTTCTATCTTTTTTTTCTCACACTTTTTTTCTTTTTCTTTTTTTTCTGACTCTTTTTCTTTTTTTCTCTGTCTTTTTTTTCTCTCTCCCTCTTTCCAAAACAAACTAGATAAGATGTAGATTGGATCAAGCGAAGATGAGAACAATCTCAACTATGATTATGACAATTAACGGTGGGTAGCACGTGGAAGAAATTGATGGATGTGTGGTGGACAGCGGAAGGGATAATGATGCAGCGGCGGCGTGACTAATGTGAATAGAACTCGAAACTCTAAACGAACTAGACACTAAGACCAGCAACTCGACACGAAGATGCAACCTATAATTTAACTATGCAAGCAGTAAAAAGAAAATTGCAAAGGCTCAGACTGGCTTGGACAAAGGATGAATAGATCTAACTTTTTTGTGGCTTTTTCTTGGACAATAGGTAAGAAAATAAATCTAATATAGGAAAAACTGGAAATTCTCACCGAGCAACCTAAAAACTGATACCACTTGATAGAGGCGAGGGTGTCTCGATCTTTCAATGAGATAATAACTATCGATTTGGTGGAGACGACTTTGACAATCCGACTACAAACATGCACGACGTTGCGCCTTATCAATCGCTAAACAAATCTTCTGAGGTTACTGACGATGGCGGAAGCACGGTCAGCCTGACCACGAGGGTCTATTTCTGCAAGCAATCGAAGAACGAGCAAGAATATGATAAAGCAATCTGAATATTGCAAATATATATGAAGTATTGATAATGGTAGGGATCCGTAAGCGGTCTTGGTCTGGTCGTTGGACACAAACGAAGTACGCGAAGTTGCAGGGGCTAACTTTTAATCTAAACAAATCCCAAGGAAAAAGCTACTAGATGGATCTACTTATATAGGAGCAAGGGATGGCGGCCAAGGAGGTGGGAGGACGTCCCAAGGCAGCCTAAAACTAAACCTAGGTCGTACAAGGCTCATGGGCCCAAGTGGAGGTGATACAACACCTTTGGACTTGTTGTTTGACCCGAATTCTACTGCAACGTCAGATTGTTTCGTCGATATCTCAATGCTCCGGATGAATTTGAAGGTGAATCCAATTGTGTTGGAAAGAGCATGAAATCTAGTTTCCAACAAAAAAAGAATCACCCAATTTGGAGTCCGTATGAAAAAGTTGTTGGCGTTTTTGAGTCAAGTATGTCTGTGCAGTCCGAATCTGAATCCAGAACGTGAGAGACTTGGACTCTATCTTCTCTTGGGCCAAAAGTGACGTGAGAGAACTTTTTGAACAGCAAGTAAACATCTCTTTCTCCCTTATCTTCATATGTGGATTGTACAAATGTCCCATACACCTGCAATTAGACAAAATACAAAAGTGTGTGAAGTATTTTTGTTCTGGATAACATAAATAGATTATTGAATATTTTGCACTAGAAATCACCTGACAAATATGCATGTATGCAATATTTTTGGTCGTATCCAAGGTAGTCATGTCCTCATCATCTCAACGACGGTGTTAGAGAAAATTTGGTGGAGACCACATCCTCCGCTTGGATGATGATGATGAGGATATTAATACCATTGTTACACTCACAACCCCTGCTGCTATACATACTGGACCAATTACTAGAGCTCGCGCACGCCGATTGAATTATCAGGTACTTTCGTTTCTTGGTAACGATTCTAATGTTCATGAGAATATGATGCTGCCTAAAATGGATACATTTGTTTTGCTTACAAATGAAGGGCCTAGCTTGGACAAGAAAGATGAACCTTGGAACAAGTTCAAGCATGGAGATGATGACATGCGCAAGGGGATCAAGAACGGAGTTACAAGTGATGATTTCAGGACTTTGAAGCCACCATAAGGAGTGCATAAAGCCTTGGACGAAATATACGAGATGCCACTTCATAAATTTCATTCAGAGGCTATTTTAGGTGCTACATCACCTTATTATTGGGCCAGGTCCATGTATTTTCGAAATACTTAAGTATAGGCTGTTTTTAGAGTCCGTATGTGTGGGGAAACAAGAGTTAAGGTTGGTTTCGGACCCCTCTTCCAAGGGCCACGAAATCCCCCCTCTTCCTCCATATATACAGCCCTTAGGGCGTCGTTTAGAATTTGGGTTTTGTTTAGATTAAAAGTTTGCCATAGCTGCAACTTCGCGTACTTCGTTTGTGTCCAATGACCAGACCAAGACGTCACAGAACCCCACCTTGATCAATAAAGCTTTCATCTTATATTCGCAATATCCAGATTGCAATCTCAGTTTCTTGCTTGTTCTTCGTTTGCTCGCAGGAAACAGACCCTCGTGGTCAGGTTGATCGTGCTCCGGCGTGGTCAATAACCCCTCGGAATTTGGTTTAGCGATTGCTAAGGCGCGACGTCTCGCACGTTCGTAGTCGGATTGTCAAGGTCGACTCCCACAGAAACGATAGCCACCATCTCATCGGAGCATCGGGACACCTTCGCCTCTATCAAGTGGTATCAGATTTCTAGGTTGCTCGGTGATATTTTACAGTTTTTCATAGTTTAGAGCGAGTCTGTTCTTCATACCTATAGTCCACAAAAAAAGCCAAATTTTTTTAGGGTTAGTTCATCATATCCGAACCAATCTGAGCCTTTGCATAGTCTTTTCAGTATTTTGCTTTGTTTAATTTGCGGTTGCATCGTCGTGTCTAGTTGCTGGTCTTAGAGTCTAGTCTTTTAGAGTTTCGAGTTCTGGTCATAAGTTGTCACGCCGCCGCCGCACCATCATCATTGCCCCTGCTATATACCACCACCAATCCGTCTCCATATACCATCACCAATCCGTATCCATATACCACCTCCAATCTGTATCCATATACCACCACCAATCCATATCCATATACCACCACCACTGCCATATCCTACCATCATATATCCACCACCAATCCGAGTTCCTTTCATATTAGGTTTGTTTTTGAGGTCTGTCTAATTTCCGATTCGTGTTTCCTTGCTTGAGTAGGTTTCGGAAAAAAATAAAAAAAATAAAAAAAAGAGTCTGGAGACCCCCGGGCAGTTTTTAGGCCAAAATTTTCGCAGGCAAAAATATTTTTTCTCTATCCTATTTTTAGGCTTTTCTGAGTCTTTTGAGCCACGTGCCATCATAGTGATTTTTTGTCGCACTTTTTCGTCGTCGCTGCCCTGATTTTCGAAAAAAAAACAGTCAAAAAAATTTCGTGCCCATCCTATCAGTTTGACGAGGGAAGAGTTTTGAGACACTCACCATTATAGTGTTTTTTCGCAAAAAAAGAGGAGCGCCAAAAAAAAGAGGAGCACAGAAAAAAGAACAGAGCGGAAAAAAATTTCAGAGTGTGCTTTTTCCTTGTTTACGTGCAGCGCTGTGATTTTGTTAGTGTCTAGGCTCGCGTCTCTAGCACGGTCTAGCCTAGGACCAGCACAGTACCATCGTTGAGCGTTTATTCAACATTGCATCTCTGAATTGATTATTGCTGACCCTTTTTGCTACCATATTATAAGCCTTCCCAGCTCCACATACATCTACGTCGTGCATTTGACTCTCCCTGGTAATCGCTCTATCCAAGCTTTGAGAGTTTTGACTACGACGGTTGCTGATCACCGCGTGCTGCTGGGTAAGAACTGGTAAGAATTTGAGATTTTCTTGACGAATTTGTGACATCCACCACCACCTCTTGTTAGTAGTCTGTAGGATCATATTCTTGTGTGTTTCTATTGCTGCTAACCATGGGAGGATCACAAGCCGACGAGACTGACTGGGAGAACATGACGAATAAGGAGTTGCATGATAAATTTCAGCAAATGATGAGTGGACAGGTGCAAGATGTGCTAAACAGATTTGAAGAGGCCATGGAGAAGATATATGGCATGGAGAAGACATTCGAAGAAAAGCTCGATAACAAGTTTAATGAATTGCTCGCGCGTCTTCCACCACCACCACCGGCTGCCCCTAACGCACCTCTCCAACAACAACAACAACAACAACAACAACAACAACAACAACAACGTCGCTTTCCAAATCAAGTGGGACGAGCACATCGCGTTCCCATTGACCCTGGGCAAAAGTTTGGTGCCGCTGTTGATGCTTCTGCCGCTCCTGCTGCTACTGCAGAGGTGGAGGACCATGATGAGGATGAGGTTGACCAAAATCAGAACTACGTGCAACCACCAGCACCACCACCACCAGGTCGTCCTCATGCATATCATCGCAACAGTAGGGCTGCACCACCACCTGAGGTACATGACGATCTTCCTAAACTAAAATTGAATATTTCACCATTGGGTAGATATTTTCCTGATATATATCTTACTTGGGAGTTAGAAACTGAACAACGATTTACATGTTTACAATATCCCGAGGAGAGACGTGTTCCTGCTGTTGTTTGTGCTTTCACTAGTTTTGCATGTGTTTGGTGGTCTGAACATTGTAGATTATATCCTATTCCAGCTACTTGGGCTGCTTTGAAAACTTCTATGCGTACTCGTTGGGTTCCACCACATTATCAACGTGAATTACTTCAAAAATTGCAGCGTTTAAGACAAGGAAAAAAATTCTATAGAAGAATATTATCAGGAATTACAAACTGGCATGATTAGATGTGGTATTGTTGAGGAGAATGAAGCTATGCTTGCACATTTTATGGGTGGATTAAATAGATAGATCCAGACCATTCTAGAGTATAAGGAGTATACTAATATCACTCGTTTATTCCATCTTGCTTATAAAGCTGAACGTGAAGTGCAGGATCGACAGGCATTGGTGCGAACTAACTTTTCTGTAGGTCGATCTTCATCATGGACACCACATGCATCCTCTACTTCCACTCCACCAGCACCTCCATCAGGTGCCACCTCCAACCGTGATACAAGAAAGCAGGCATAACCACCACTATCTGCCTATAGCACACCTGCCGGACCGGCGCAGAGCTCTTCTTCTTCCATGGCATCAACAAGGCACACAAGTGATATTATTTGTCGTCGTTGTAAGGGAAGAGGACATTTTGCGAGAGAATGCCAATCTCAGCGTGTGATGATTGCTACTGAGGATGGTGGGTATGAGTCCGCTAGTGACTATGATGAGGAGACTTTGGCTCTTATTACACATGAAGAACACGGTGGAGAGGATTCTGATCATGAGATGCAATACATGGCTGCTGAAGATGCTGACAGGTATGAATGTTTAGTTGCTCAACGTGTTTTGAGTGTGCAGGTTACACAAGCTGAGCAAAATCAGAGGCATAATTTGTTCCATACAAAGGGAGTTGTGAAGGAACGTTTTGTTCGCGTCATCATAGATGGAGGGAGCTGCAATAACTTGGCTAGCATGGAGATGGTGGAGAAGCTATCTCTCACCATAAGACCACATCCACATCCTTACTACATCCAATGGTTCAACAACAGCGGCAAGATTAAGGTAACATGTACTGTTCGTGTGCATTTTAGTATCTCTACACATGCTGATTATGTTGATTGTGATGTGGTACCTATGCAAGCATGTTCTTTATTACTTGGTAGACCATGGCAATTTGATAAAAATTCTGTACACCATGGTAGAAACAATCAGTATACTCTTGTTCATAAGGATAAAAATATTACTTTGCTTCCTATGACTCCTGACTCCATTTTGAAAGATGATATTAATAGAGCTAATAAAGCAAAATAGGAGAAAAATAAAAGTGAAAATCAGATTGTGGCAAAAGAATTTGAGGAACAAATGCATCCTAATAATAAACCATCTAGTGTTGCTTCTGAAATTAAATTGAAAAGTGCATGTTTACTTGCCACCAAATCTGATATTGATGATTTAGATTTTAGCAAATCTGTTTGCTATGCTTTTGTGTGTAAAGAGGCATTATTTTCATTTGAGGACGTGCCTTCCTCTCTGCCTCCTGCTATCACTAACATTTTGCAGGAGTTCGCTAACGTCTTTCCACAAGACGTGCCACCGGGATTACCACCTATTCGAGGGATTGAGCATCAAATTGACTTAATTCCCGGTGCATCATTACCCAACCGTGCACCATACCGTACCAATCCAGAGGAGACGAAGGAGATTATGCGTCAAGTACAAGAACTTCTCGACAAAGGTTATATACACGAATCCCTTAGTCCTTGTGCTGTTCCTATCATTTTAGTGCCGAAAAAGGATGGTACATCGCGTATGTGCGTTGATTGTAGAGGCATTAATAATATTACTATTCCTTATCATCATCCTATTCCTAGGCTAGATGATATGCTTGATGAATGGAGTGGCTTTACAATATTCTCCAAAGTTGATTTGCGTAGTGGATACCATCAAATTTGTATGAAATTGGGAGATGAATGGAAAACAACATTTAAAACTAAGTTTGGATTATATGAGTGGTTAGTCATGCCTTTTGGGTTAACTAATGCACCTAGTACTTTCATGAGGTTAATGAACGAAGTTTTACGTGCTTTCATTGGACGATTTGTGGTAGTTTACTTTGATGACATATTTATTTATAGCAAATCTTTGGAGGACATTTGGAACCTTTACATGCTGTTTTTATTGCTCTACGTGATGCACGTTTGTTTGGTAACCTTGGAAAGTGCACCTTTTGCACCGACCGAGTATCTTTTCCTGGCTATGTTGTTACTCCACAGGGAATTGAAGTTGATAAAGCCAAGATTGAAGCTATTGAGAGTTGGCCACAGCCCAAAACGGTCACACAAGTGAGGAGTTTCCTTGGCCTTGCTGGTTTCTATAGGCGTTCTGTGAGAGATTTCAGCACCATTGCTGCACCTCTCAACGAGCTTACAAAGAAGGATGTGCCTTTTGTTTGGGGTACCGCACAGGAAGAAGCCTTCACATTATTGAAATATAAGTTGACACATGCTCCTTTACTCCAACTTCCTGATTTTAATAAGACTTTTGAGCTTGAATGTGATGCTAGTGGAATTGGATTAGGAGGTGTGTTATTACAAGATGGCAAACCTGTTGCATACTTTTCTGAAAAATTGAGTGGGCCTAGTCTGAACTATTCTACTTATGATAAAGAATTATATGCTCTTGTTCGGACCTTAGAAACATGGCAACATTATTTATGGCCCAAGGAATTTGTTATACATTCTGATCATAAATCATTCAAACACATTAAAAGTCAAGTAAAACTGAACCGTATACATGCTAAATGGGTTGAATTCATCGAGACTTTCCCTTATGTCATTAAACACAAGAAGGGTAAAGACAATGTTATTGCTGATGCATTGTATCATCGTTATACTATGCTTTCACAACTTGACTTTAAAAAATTTGGTTTGGAGACCATCAAAGATCAATATGTGCATGATGCTGAATTTAAAGATGTATTGCAGAATTGGAAGGGAGAACTTGGAACAAGTTCGTTCTTAACGATGGATTTGTGTTTCGTGCTAATAAGCTATGCATTCCAGCTAGCTCCGTTCGTCTTTTGTTGTTGCAGGAGGCGCATGGAGGAGGATTAATGGGACAGTTTGGCGTCAAGAAGACGGAGGATATACTTGCTACACATTTCTTTTGGCCAAAGATGAGACGGGATGTTGAGCGTTTTGTTGCTCGCTGCACTACATGTCAAAATGCTAAGTCACGACTCAATCCTCATGGTTTATATATGCCTTTGCGTGTACCTAGTGTTCCTTGGGAGGATATATCTATGGACTTTGTTTTAGGTTTACCTCGAACAAAGAAGGGGAGGGGGAGGGATATCATATTTGTTGTCATGGATAGGTTCTCAAAAATGGCACACTTTATACCATGTCATAAAAGCGATGATGCTGTTAATGTTGCTGATTTGTTCTTTCGTGAAATTATTCGCTTGCATGGTGTGCCAAATACTATTGTTTCAGATCGTGATACTAAATTTCTTAGCCACTTTTGGAGATGTTTATGGGCTAAGTTGGGGACTAAACTGCTTTTTAGTACTACTTGTCACCCCCAAACTGATGGACAAACTAAAGTAGTCAATAGAACATTGTCTACTATGCTTAGGGCTGTTTTGAAGAATAACAAGAAAATGTGGGAAGAATGCTTGCCTCATATTGAATTTGCTTATAATTGTTCATTGCATTCTACTACTAAGATGTGCCCTTTTGAAATTGTGTATGGTTTCCTACCTCGTGCACCTATTGATTTGTTGCCTCTTCCATCTTGGGAGAAGGTTAATTTTGATGCTAAAGAACATGCTGAATTGATTTTAAAAATGCATGAGTTAACTAAGGAAAACATTGAACATATGAATGCTAAATATAAACTTGTTGGAGATAAGGGTAGAAAACATGTTGTGTTTGCACCTGGAGTTATCCAAGGTAGTCATGTCCTCATCATCCTCCCCTTCTTGAAAACAAAGCCGTACTCGGTGTTGCTTAATCTGAAATGTGGCTAACAAAAGAGACAAGGTGTACATGTTGTATATGTATATGTCATCCATTTTTTACTTCCCTTGATTTTTGCACATATGACACATGTATACATGAGTAACTTTCATAGATCATAAAATATAAAGCCAAAATATTATCATAAGTAGAAGGCATGAAAATATTGCAACTCAGTTTGCACATATAAGTGAAGTTCTTATTCATATCAAAAGATTGACAATATTCATCATTAAACCATCCCAACATTGGTGAATAAATCTTGCTTGCATCAAATTTACATGCGACAACATGCTTAAATAAGCAAACATGCAATAAGTCATTGGACACAGAATGATCACCAAGATTAGAGGTCATATCAAAATGATTAAACATTGATTCTTTTGCATCAACAGTTAATTCAATGGGTGCACTCAAAATTGTTGGTATTTCAGTTGTTTGATCACATGGCAAAGTCAAATTATCAACATAGTCCTCTAAAATAGGTGGTACGATCAAAGTAGTGGTTAGCTCATCAGATGGTGCATTCAAATTGACAAGGCATTCATCATTCTCTTGTAGAGATGGAAGATCAGTACCTTTGTCATTACCTCTTATGATCAACTCAGATGATGTAGCGACTATCAGGGGTGATGTGTCACATGGTGGAGGTGATGTAGTCCTCACAACAACGGATGTGGTTGTCATAGTATGCCTAGTAGTTTAAGGAACAATCATATCAACTCTTGGAATGTGCACCGTGCACTTGTTCTCCTCGTGGGCAACACGTCGTTTTATTTCCTTTTCAGCTTTGCAAGCAAGACGAAACAAATGGTCCATGGGATAACACTCTTCATGAATTAATATCTCTTGAATATCATAGTTTAATCCTCCCCAAAATCTATCCATAAAATCATCTTCACTTTCTTCTAAAGAGGAATGCAACAAGGTAGTTTGTAAATCATCATAATATTTTGATACAGTGTCGTTACCTTGTTTTAAATGTTGCAACTTTTTAATCATGTCACGAGTATAATAAGCGGGAACAAAAGTATGTCGCATGGCAAGTTTCAAATCATCCCAAGTAGTAGGTATATAATCAGGGTGTAACCGACAATATTCACTCCACCAAACCAAAGCATAACCAGTGAAAGAACCAACCGCAACCTTAACCTTTTTATGTTCATCAAAATTACGGGAAGCAAATATTTTTTTTATGTTGAACTCCCATTCAATATATAAAGCAGGTCTAAAACAGCCATTAAATGGTGGTATAGATACATTAACTTGGTCATGTGCATTTGGATGTTTGTGCACCTCTTGCGACGGTTGTGGTATTTGCAAAGGTGGTGGCACGTCTCCCACGATCGACAAAGCCCATGAATTGACTCTGGATCCTGTCATGATTAGTAGAAACAACAAACAGACTCCAAAAAAAATGTTCCTATGAACTACTTGGAAGTGGTGGTAAAACACTCACAGTATAGCAAATCTCAATATCTTACAAGTTCTTAGCATGCAGGAGGTGGTGAGCGGCAACCAGCGGTGTCAAATAACTCTAAAGATTGAGTAAAGCGATTGCCAGGGGAACGTACGTATACATGGTGTAGAAATATGTGGAGCTGGGTTGGCTATATATGGTAGCAAAAGATTAGCAATAATCAATTCAAAGATGCAATGTTGAATAAACGTTCAACGACGGTACTGTGCTAGTCTTAGGCTAGACCGGGCTAGAGACGCGAGCCTAGAACACTAATGAGGTCATGGCGTAGCACAACTAGTATCAATAAAGGATATGAAGTAGCTCTCGACAGCAAGATATAAGTGAAGACCACAATAGCAGTAAAGATAATGATATGAAACAACAGCCAAGAAGGATATATCGACAACTTTCTCTCCAACTTTCCTCTAGAAAATTTTGTGCCAATTTTTTTGATAAATTTTTTCAAGAATGATACTGTCTCAAGCTTTCGAACGCAAAAAGAATCACTCAATTCCGAGTTGATATGAGGAATCAAAAAATTTGAAAACTGACGTGAAAACTGGAATAAGCTGTGTTCATGAACTTCGGAGAGCAAAAGGACCTATTTAGAAGCCGATTTTGAGGTACCAAATAGTGAACTAACTTCTGCAACTATTTAGATGCGGCTCGTCGCTAGCTTTCATTTGAGTACTTGCGGAGCCAAAACGGACTTCGTACAAGGAAGTTATGCCTATTTTACTGAACAGTGCACAAAACAGATTCCAATCCGAATTCAACTACGAGATTGAGTATAGATAGCTCTGAATTTTGTTTTTTCTTATCTCTTTTTTTCCTCACATTTTTTATTTTTTTTCTTTTTTTTCTCTGACTTTTTTCTCTCTTTTTTTTCTCTCCCTCTTTCCAAAACAAATTAGATAAGATGCAGATTGGATCAAGCGAAGATGTGAACGATCTCAACTATGATTATGACAATGAACGGTGGGTAGAACATGGTGGAAATTGATGGATGGGTGGTGGACAACAGAAGGGATAACGATGCAGCGGCGGTGTGACTAATGTGAACAGAACTCAAAACTCTAAACGAACTAGACACTAAGACCAGCAACTCGACATGACGATGCAACCGATAATTTAACTATGCAAGCAATGAAAAGAAAATTGCAAAGGCTCAGACTGGCTTGGACAAAGGATGAATATATCTAATTTTTTGTGGCTTTTTCTTGGACAATAGGTAAGAAAAATAAATCTAATCTAGGAAAAAAAGGAAATTCTCACCGAGCAACCTGAAAACTGATACCACTTGATAGAGGCGAAGGTGTCCCGATGTTTCAATGAGATGGTGGCTATCGTTTCTGTGGGAGTCGACCTTGACGATCCGACCACGAACGTGCGAGACGTCGCGCCTTAGCAATCGCTAAACCAACTTCCGAGGGGTTATTGACCATGCCGGAGCACGATCAACCTGACCACGAGGGTCTGTTTCCTGCGAGCAAACGAAGAACAAGCAAGAAACTGAGATTGCAATCTGGATATTGCGAATATAAGATGAAAGCTTTATTGATCAAGGTGGGGTTCTGTGACGCCTTGGTCTGGTCGTTGGACACAAACGAAGTACGCGAAGTTGCAGCTATGGCGAACTTTTAATCTAAACAAAACCTAAAGTCTAAACGACGTCCTAAGGGCTGTATATATGGAGGAAGAGGGGGGATTTCGTGGCCCTTGGAAGAGGGGTCCGAAACCAACCCTAACTCTTGTTTCCCCACACATACGGACTCTAAAAACAACCTATACTTAAGTATTTCGAAAATACATGGGCCTGGCCCAATAATTAGGTGACGTAGCACCTAAAAAGCCTCTAAACGAAATTTATGAAGTGGCATCTTGTATATTTTGTCCAAGGCTTCATGCACTCCTTATGGTGGCTTCAAAGTCCTGAAATCATCACTTGTAACTCCGTTCTTGATCCCCTTGCGCATGCCATCATCTCCATGCTTGAACTTGTTCCAAGGTTCATCTTTCTTGTCCAAGCTAGGCCCTTCATTTGTAAGCAAAACAAATGTATCCAATTTAGGCAGCATCATATTCTCATGAACATTAGAATCGTTACCAAGAAACGAAAGTACCTGATAATTCAATTGGCGTGCACGAGCTCTAGTAATTGGTCCAGTATGTATAGAACCATGGGTTGTGGGTGTAACAATGGTATTGATGTCCTCATCAGGATCTCTTGGGTACAGAAGGTTGCGGCGGTGGAAATAGGGTTTCGTGGTGCTCTTGGATGTTTTCAGGGTATATATATATATATATATATATATAGGAGGAAGAAGTAGGTCGGTGGAGCTACGAGGGGCCCATGAGGGTGGGGGGCGCGCCCCGGGGCAGGCGCGCCTCCCTGCCTCGTGGCCACCTCGTTTCTTTCTTGACGTCTACTCCAAGTCCCATGGATCACATTTGTTCCAAAAATAACTCTCCCAAAGGTTTCATTCCGTTTGGATTCCGTTTGATATTCCTTTTCTGTGAAACACTGAAATAGGCAAAAAAACAACAATTTGCACTAGGCCTTGGGTTAGTAGGTTAGTCCCAAAAATAATATAAAAGTGTATAAATAAGCCCATTAACATCCAAAACAAATAATATAATAGCATGGAACAATAAAAAATTGTTGATACGTTGGAGACGTATCAAGCATCCCCAAGCTTAATTCCTGCTCGTCCTCGAGTAGGTAAATGATAAAAACATAATTTTTGATTTGGAATGCTACCTAGCATAATTCTCAGTGTAATTTTCTTTATTGTGGCATGAATGTTCAGGTCCGAAAGATTCAATACAAAAGTTTAATTGCCGGATCATAATACATAGTAGGTTACTATAGACTTGCAAGATAGGATCAAAAACTCACATATATTCATGAAAACATAATAGGTTCAGATCTGAAATCATGGCACTCGGGCCCTAGTGACAAGCATTAAGCATAGCAAAGTCATAGCAACATCAATCTTAGAACATAGTGGATACTAGGGATCAAACCCTAACAAAACTAACTCGATTACATGATAAATCTCATCCAACCCATCACCGTTCAGCAAGCCTATGATGGAATTACTCATGCACGGCGGTGAGCATCATGGAATTGGTGATGGAAGAAGGTTGATGATGACAATGACGACGGATTCCCTCTCCGGAGCCTCGAACGGACTCTAGATCAGCCCTCCCGAGAGAGATTAGGGCTTGGTGGCGGCTCCATATCGTAAAACGCGATGAATCCTTCTCTCTGATATTTTTCTCCCCGAACACGAATATATAGATTGGAGTTGAGGTTGGTGGAGCACCAGGGGGCCCACGAGGCAGGGGGCGCGCCCAAGGGGGTAGGCGCGCCCCCACCCTCGTGGACAGGGTGTGGCCCCCCCGGCGTTGATTCTTTCGCCAGTATTCTTTATTAATTCCAAAAGTAATCTCCGTTGATTCTCAGGTCATTCCGAGAACTTTTATTTCTGCACAAAAATAACACCATGGCAATTCTGCTGAAAACAACGTTAGTCCGGGTTAGTTCCATTCAAATCATGCAAGTTAGAGTCCAAAACAAGGGCAAAAGTGTTTGGAAAAGTAGATACGATGGAGACGTATCAACTCCCCCGAGCTTAAACCTTTGCTTGTTGTCGGTGTCAAAATCGGCGGATCTCGGGTAGGGGGTCCCGAACTGTGCGTCTAGGCCGGATGGTAATAGGAGGCAGGGGACACGATGTTTTACCCAGGTTCGGGCCCTCTTGATGGAGGTAAAACCCTACGTCCTGCTTGATTAATATTGATGATATGGGTAGTACAAGAGTAGATCTACCACGAGATCAGAGAGGCTAAACCCTAGAAGCTAGCCTATGGTATGATTGTTGTTCGTCCTACGGACTAAAACTCTTCGGTTTATATAGACACCGGAGAGGGCTAGGGTTACACAGAGTCGGTTACAATGGTAGGAGATCTACATATCCGTATCGCCAAGCTTGCCTTCCACGCCAAGGAAAGTCCCTTCCGGACATGGGACGAAGTCTTCAATCTTGTATCTTCATAGTCCAGGGCCGAAGGTATCCGGCCATCCGGACACCCCCTAATCCAGGACTCCCTCAGTAGCCCCTGAACCAGGCTTCAATGACGACGAGTCCGGCGCGCAGATTGTCTTCGGCATTGCAAGGCGGGTTCCTCCTCCAAGTACTTCATAGAAGATTTTGAACACAAAGGTAGTGTCCGGCTCTGCAAAATAAGTTTCCATATATTGCCATAGAGAGAATAATATTTACACAAATCTAATCTGCTGACATATTCCGTAGCGTGACATGACACCACAACCAAGTATTTATTCGAATCGTTTTATTGTCCCACCTTAGCGCGTTTAGCGATGCGGTTTCCTTGGCACGTCTTGTTAAAGCAAAGATCGTGTCCCCTTATTCCGGGATTCTCATCAATACGGGCGTGGGTAACCCAACCATACCCGTTGGTATATTTTCTCGATCAAATGCGAGTCCCAAACGGTCATGGGGAAGGCCCTTGGTATTCAACCTTTTATAAAGAGACCAAGGCCTTACTCCTTTCTTTCAATCTCAAATGAGTTCGCCCTTCGCCTCGAGTTCCAACACCCAAGGCTCCAGATTTCAGGCGCTTCGGACCATCGACAATGTTCGGTTCCGACCTTCAAGGCCGATGGATGCCCTCCTCCATCACGGAGGAGGATGTGCTGAAGTTGAGAGAGGCCAGGTTCTTGACCGGTGAAATCTCGCATAGGCTGCCTGCTCAAGGGCAGGTCATTCCCACTCCCAAGCCCAGTGAGAGTGTGGTGTTCATGTCTCACTTCCTTCGGGGGCTAGGCTTCCCGACGGATCCCTTCGTGAGGGGGCTCATGTATTATTATGGGCTGGAATTTCACGACTTAGCCCCGGAGTCCATCCTCCATATTTCCTCATTCATCGTCGTGTGTGAAGCCTTCCTCCGTATCACTCCTCACTTCGGACTATGGCTCAAGACCTTCAAAGTAGAGCCGAAGATGATCGAGGGACCGCATGCGGAGTGCAGAGGTGCTTTTATAAGAAAGAATGCTGGTACTCCATGGCCCGAGGGCTCTTTTCAGGAGGAGTCCAGCTTATGGCAACGAGAGTGGTTTTATATTACCGCTCCCAGGGCCCCTAAGTGGGTGGCGCCACCTGCCTTTCGCTCGGGTCCCCCGCCACGACTGGCGTCATGGGTCAATACGGGGCTGGACTGGGGGCCGGCAAAGGACGTGCCCCTGTTGCAGGGCCACATCCGAGATCTCCTAGAAAGAGACATCAGTCTGGTCATGGTGACGCAGGTTATGTTAATTCGCCGAGTTCTGCCCTGCAAACGTCGCCCCCTCCGCCTGTGGGAGTTCAACCCGGAGGGACCACGAGTTCTCCAACATTTTCTTGGCATGACGCCTGTGGAGATGTACAAATTGTTCTTCGGACCACAAGTAGTGTGTCCGGATTCTACAGAGGACGCAGGTCTGAGCTGCAATCGTCCGGATACTCAAGTAAGTAGCCTTGTGCCCGGACTCGCTATCCGTATATTTATCATAAAATTGCCCCTAAAAGAGTTGTCCTTTAAACAAGAGTGGATAGCGAAAGCAAAGCTAATCAGGTGTCCGGCCCCCTCCCCGAGACCATGCCAGGTCCCGTGCTAGTCAGGATGTTGGAGGTTGTGCCTTCAAAGGGAAGCGAGGGAGGGGACAAGGAAGCTACAGCCTCCTCAAAGGAGGTTGTCCGGAAGGGAGGAATCGAAAATTCCTCTCCTCAGGGGAAGAAGAGGACCGCCTCTGAAGACCCGGAGACCATGGCCTTAAAGCGGGGGAAGAAATCTTCGCCAGAGGGTCCTGTGCTGGGGCATATTTCGGCCGAATTATGCCCTCAAGGGGATCAGCCCTCCACCGAGCCGTAAGTAGAGAGGAGTTTTCTTTTTAAGAAACGAGAGAAATCCCTGCTTTATATCTGAGAAAAGTAATCGAAAATTTACCTTGTAGCTCGGACCTTAGCCCTTCTCAGCAGAGCTCGTCTTCGGGGGATCTTCTTCCGGAGATGATGGAGAGCGGAACGCCTCCCCCTGCCGTACTGCCTTGCGAGGCAGGCGACCCTGAGGTATCGTCACGAAGGGTTTCTCCGAATCCGGTGGGGCCAGAAGGTAGTCATATGGCCCCCCAAAGCCCGTCCGGCCTTTGAAAAGGGCCATCGGACGAGTCCGGCGCCGTCTGGTGCGCGGTCGGAGGAGCTGAAGGATCTGCTAGGGCGAGCATCTATCTCAGAGGAGCACCGTGCATTGATGGGTATGGTGATTGAGAGGATTTCATCCGCGGAGAGCGGATTGCATGAGGCCGTTAGGAGTTTACTGACAGGTTTTGAGGTACGCGAAATAATGTACCCTTTTTGGACAGCTGCGCATAAATAAGATGCGCCCTGTGTAGATAGTAGCCCCTGAGACTCTGTGTGTTGTCAAAAGTGACGGCGCACAGAGGATCATAATCCCAGGTCTAATATGCCGCCTTTATACGTAGGTGGCGAAGTGTCCGGTGGCTAGCCGGACTGATGGATTTGCCGAGCTAAAGCGGCAACTTGACGTGGCAGATGCCGACATCGCGCTTGTCAACAAGCGGCTTGACGAGGCACAAGGTATGTAATTCGTTCGGCGGCGCCAGGTAAGATGAGCTTTATGCCAGTATCTTACAATGTGTGCGCTTGATGCAGATGGTGCTGCTGCCATGGAGAATCTTCGGGCGGAACTTGCCCGAGCCAAGGAGCAAGCCAGGAAAAGTGATGCGGCTGCCGGAAAGGCAATTGAAGAGCTGAAAGCCGAACAGGCTGCTCACTGCCGAAGCAAGAAGGAAATGGCCGAGATGGCCGTGAGGCTGAAGAACGCTGCTGACCGTTGCAAGCTTCTTGAAAAAGAAGATCGGGCGGAACAGACGGACCTGAAGAAGGCCGTTGCCGATGCCAAGGATGCTCGCTCTGCGATGAGAGCTATGAAGGAGGAGCTGCGTCAGGCCGGAGAGATCGCGGCTGGAAAGCCCTTTATGCTGCGGAGGAAGTTCTGTGATCCTAAACATGCTCCGTTAGACCAGATGTGGAGTACGGCGGACACCTATCTGGATTTAGCAGCGAGTGCCGCAGATGCGGCCGAACACTTCCGAGATCAAGAAGATCGCGAAGTGGAAAAGCTCTTCTGGTCGCAGTTCCACAATCCAGAGCGTCCACTGTCATTAGCCGATCGTTTGGCCGAATGGGCCGAGCTAAATAGGTTGTCCGGACTCGCCATGAAGTATGTCATGAGTCATCTGTGGCCAGAGAGGCCAGAGCCGAAAAGTTATTTCAACTTGGTGCAGCAGTTCCTTGGTGCGGCGCCGCATATCAATGCGATGAAGAGGTCAGCGTGCATAGAGGGTGCGCGGATGGCTCTTGCCCGTGTCAAGACATACTGGGCGGAAATGGAAGCCACCGCTGTTGCATCCCCAGACTCGGATGGAAGCCGAGTACCTGCCGAGCGCTATTTTCAGGAAGTTCTGCAAGGCGCTCGTTTAATAGAGACACAGTGCTCGAAGGATACTATATTCGAATAGCATGTATTATTGTAAAACAATATTTTGATAAATTGTAGAAGCTTTTTATACTTGTGCCTGCAAGTATTGGAATACCTCCTGTGCGGCCATTTAACATATACGTATATATAATCTGAAAGATGGCAGTCGTCGGCTTCAGCACCCACGCACATAATGCGGGGGTGTTCGCAGAAGGTGCATTTTCACACTTGATCCAACGTCTTGGTCCTACAAAGGAGGTGATAGCGCAGCGAACTAGGCAATCAGACTATGATGCTTTATCACTTTCACTTAACCATAGGAGTTTGACATTGAGGCTACTTAAATAGCCCCTGGTGGCACCTGCGCTCGCCCGAACTCGGGGCGCGTATGTGCCTGGCCGGGAAATGGCCATTCGTTAATGCGGAGGAATCCTAAAGATTCCGGTATGTCATCGAGTGGTTGACCAGTCTCACGCTATATCATGACAGTCAGTTTTCGGCTTTCTCTACTGAGGTGCTCGCCTGGCCGAACCGGGGCACAATCGCAGTAGTTCTCCTGGTGCCGCCTTAGCCGATAGAGCGGAACGTAAGGCAGCAAAACACAGGAGCCGGGCAAACCCAACATTTGACCAAAGACATGATTCGGAGCTGATGCATATAAGGCCAAACTCGCGACGCCGAACACTCCCTAAGGTATTCGGTCTTTATGAGGGCGGGCGGGATAACGCCCTTAGTAATAAGCCCCTAGTGTCCAGGTACGCGCAAAACTCTGACGTGGCCACATGCCAAAACGCCAGCCTCCTCCTTGGTTATACCAAGAAACCAGGGGATGTGTATCAACAAGAGACAGTAAAAAAGGTTTACGCAGGGTCTTAATCTGAAAAGAATCCTTGGAACGGGTCCCTGCTGCACGTCTGCGCCTGTGTCTCCGTTGTGCCGTATCCTGGACGGGCGTAGCACGGTGTTCATCTGTAAAAGAGAGGAACTTAGTTAAAGAAAGATCGTGCCGAACATGAGTTATACTAAATAAACAAAGTATAAATCGAAATGGGTAAAATTGAGCTTTATTGTCTCTTGTTTTATATGCGCGGAGCCCCTAGTACAGGGGTATACGGCTATTAAGCCTTTATCAATTGTATGTTTATGCCGGACTCGTCTAGCCGTATCCGTGGTCTTGACGACCTATTTAGATGCTTTGGCTGTTGAAGCCGCTTTATTGTGGGGCTGTCAAGGCAGCTGCACTATTTTCCACGCGGGAGGAACACTCAATGTTTTCCCTTTAATGAGATGATGCCTCGTGGACCGGGCATCTTAAGCGTAAGAGATGCATAATGCGGTATTACGTTAAAGCGGGCGAAAGCTTCGCGTCCCAGCAGTGCTTGATAGCTACTTGAGAATGGGGCGATGTGGAAAGTTAGCTGTTCACAACGGAAGTTATCGGGGGAGCCGAACATAACTTCTAGCTGGAGAGAACCCATGCAACGGGCATCCGGGCCTGGCGTTACCCCTTGAAAGGAGGTTTTGCTATGGCGAATTTTTGTTGGGTCTATCCCCATGTTGCGGATTGTGTCCTAGTATAACAGGTTTAGACCACTGCTGCCGTCCATCAGGACATTTGTAAAATGGAGTCCGCCGATTATTGGATCTAATACCAAGGCAGTCCAACCTGCGTTCCGGATACTTCTAGAGTAATCCTGATGGTCGAAGGTGATCAGTTTTAACAACCATTGGCGAGACTCCTTGGGATAGGCCGTATGGCGCGTATCTCTGCTGGCGCCGTTCTGTTCGTCACGTGAAGTAACTGTACTGTTTTGACTTCTTGTGGGAAATCCTTTTGTTTTCTGGTGCTCTGCTTGTGGGGTTCGTCGTCGTCCTCACTTGGTGTGTCGAGCCCCTTGTATTCAGCGTTGAGTTTGCCGGCTTGCTTGAAAACCCAACAATATCTGTGGGTATGGTTCGCAGGCTTCCCGAGAGTACTGTGTATTTGACATATCTTGTCCAAGATTTTGTTTAAGTTGGATAGCTCGTCCCTGTTATCCTTGAGGGGTGGATTTCTCTGATTCTGCCGCGAGCTTTTGAATCCGGCATTGACCGCCGTGCTCTTTGGGCTGTTTCCCTTATTCTGGCGCTAGTCCTTGCTGCGTCGGGGTTTTCCATTTCCATCCCTAACTTCGGATGTACTTGGGTTGCTGGTGCTACATCTTGCCAACCAGCTTTCCTCTCCTGCGCAAAAGCGGGTCATGAGGCTTGTTAATGCGGCCATTGTTCTTGGCTTTTCTTGGCCGAGGTGTTTGGTGAGCCATTCGTCTCGAACGTTGTGCTTAAAAGCTACTAGGGCTTCGGCGTCCGGACAGTCGACTATCTGATTCTTTTTAGTAAGAAATCTGTTCCAGTATTTCCAGGCTGACTCTCCGGGCTATTGAGTATGTGACTGAGACAATCTGTGTCCGGAGGGCGGACATAGGTCCCTTGAAAATTTGCCCGGAAAGCATCCTCAACCTCTTCCCAACTTCCAATGGTGTTTTCGGGAAGGCTTTTGAGCCAATGCCGGGCTGGCCCTTTAAGATTGAGGGGTAAGTATTTTATGGCGTGGAGGTCATCTCCTCTGGCCATGTGTATGTGGAGGATATAATCTTGATCCAGACCCCAGGGTCTGTTGTTCCGTCGTACGCCTCTATGTTTACGGGCTTGAATCCCGCTGGAAATTCATGGTCCAGCACCTCATCGGTGAAACATATGGGGTGTGCGGCGACCCTGTATTTGGGTGTGCCGTGATGTTCGGATATTTGTTGTGTTGCATTGCTTACTAGAGCTTGCTTTCTTGGCCCGTATATAGATCTGGCTGGGCCATCTTTTTGATGCGGATCCTTTGGTAGATCGCGTACCGGCTTGTGTGCGGCGCCGCTTGCCGCTCCATGCTGGCCATGCGGTCGTCCATCCGACCGGATGGCTTTCCTATTTTTTGACTGCGGGGGCTCTAAGGCCTCATCGTCAAATTTAGGCAGTAGCTTTCGCTTTGGATAGCTTTTTGTGCAGCGACTACCGACATATTTGTCTGCGGTGTTGCATACTTTGCTTCATCTAATTCTGAGTGCATCTTCCGCAGTTTTGAGCTTCCGCTTCTGCTTTTTCAGGCTATGCGCAGTGGCGAAGAGCCTTTTGTGGAGGTTCTTTTGTTCCATGAGTTTATCCGGCGTAAGGTCGTCCGGACTGTTGTTTTCGCCGGGGACGGGGTGTTCGGTTTGTTTATCCAAGTTTCCCTATTCGGACGCTTGCTCGAAGGCATGTTCGTCGTCCGCCGGCTCGTCCTGCTCTATGGCTGCTGTCTCTGTCGAGGCGGGGCTTGGAGCGGCGCTCATGTCGCCGCTTTGATTGCTTTTCGAGTGAACGATCCCTCGTTGCATCCCTGTGTTCCTCGTCGTCACTTCCTTTGGGTGTGTCCACCATGTATACATCATGAGATGAGGTGGCTGTCCAGTGCCTTATAGGCGTTGGTTCGTGTTCATCTCCTACATCGTCGTCCATACCGTCGATATCTTCGGAGTCGAAGTCGAGCACGTCGTTTAAATTATCGACAGTGGCTACGAAATGGGTGGTGGGTGGGCTTTGAATTTCTTCATCATCCGCATCCCAACCTTGTTGACCATAGTCCGGCCAGGGCTCTCCTGATAAAGAGAGAGACTTTAGTGAATTCAGAATATCACCGAAGGGCGAGTGCTGAAAGATGTCCGCGGCGGTGAACTCCATGATCGGCGCCCAATCGGGTTTGATCAGTCGGGGCGCGGAGGGCTCGGAGTCTGGAGAGGAGGCCGGCTCCTTGGAGTCACGGGCTTCGCAGAGAATAGGGCTGGTGTTCGTCTCGATCGCCATAGAGATTGCAGCCCCCGAGGCGGTGTCTAACCACCCATCCTCGATTGGTGTGATCGGCTCCGAGCTAGGGGTCGGAGAGGACACAGGTGCGGCCTCCAGGGCACTGTTCGGCGGCAGAGCTAAATCATGCCCATCGTGACAGTGCGGCGCGCTCGGCTGTGGCTCGAATCCGTCGAAGATCAAGTCTCCGCGGATGTCGGCCGTGTAGTTCAAACTTCCAAATCTGACCTGATGGCCAGGGGCGTAGCTTTCGATCTGCTCCAGATGACCAAGCGAATTGACCCGTAGTGCAAAGCCGCCGAATACAAAGATCTATCCGGGGAGAAAAGTCTCACCCTGGATCGCATCGCTATTGATGACTGGAGAAGCCATCGGGCCTAAAAGTGACGACACAGAGGAACTCTCAATGAAAGCACCAATGTCGGTGTCAAAACCGGCGGATCTCGGGTAGGGGGTCCCGAACTGTGCGTCTAGGCCGGATGGTAACAGGAGGAAGGGGACACGATGTTTTACCCAGGTTCGGGCCCTCTTGATGGAGGTAAAACCCTACGTCCTGCTTGATTAATATTGATGATATGGGTAGTACAAGAGTAGATCTACCACGAGATCAGAGAGGCTAAACCCTAGAAGCTAGCCTATGGTATGATTGTTGTTCGTCCTATGGATTAAAACTCTCTGATTTATATAGACACCGGAGAGGGCTAGGGTTACACAGAGTCAGTTACAATGGTAGGAGATCTACATATCCGTATCGCCAAGCTTGCCTTCCACGCCAAGGAAAGTCCCTTCCGGACACGGGACGAAGTCTTCAATCTTGTATCTTCATAGTCTAGGAGTCCAGCCGAAGGTATAGTCCGGCCATCCGGACACCCCCTAATCCAGGACTCCCTCACTTGTCCTCAAGCAATTCAGTTGATAAACTGAAAGTGATAAAGCAAAACTTTTACAAACTCTGTTTGCTCTTGTTGTTGTAAATATGTAAAGCCAGCATTCAAGTTTTCAGCAAAGATTATGAACTAACCACATTCGCAATAACATTTAGGTCCCATGTTTACTCATATCAATGGCATAATCAACTAGCGAGCAATAATAATAAATCTCGGATGACAACACTTTCTCAAAACAATCATAATATGATATAACAAGATGGTATCTTGCTAGCCCTTTCTGAGACCGCAAAACATAAATGCAGAGCACCTTTAAAGATCAAGGACTAACTAGACATTGTAATTCATGGTAAAAGAGATCCAGTCAAGTCATACTCAATGTAAACTAACAGTAATGGATGCAAATGACAACGGTGCTCTCCAACTGGTGCTTTTTAATAAGAGGGTGATGACTCAACATAAAAGTAAATGGATAGGCCCTTCGCAGAGGGAAGCGGGGATTTGTAGAGGTGCCAGAGCTCGGTTTTGAAATAGATATAATATTTTGAGCGGTATACTTTCATTGTCAACATAACAACCGAGAGATCTCGATATCTTCCATGCTACACACATTATAGACGGTTCCCAAGCAGAATTGTAAATTTTATACTCCCCCACCAGCAACAAGCATCAATCCATGGCTTGCCCAAAACAACGGGTGCCTCCAACTAACAACAATCCTGGGGGAGTTTTGTTTGCAATTATTTTGATTTGATTTGCTTAAGGCATGGGACTGGGCATCCCGGTGACCAACCATTTTCTCGTGAGTGAGGAGCGGAGTCCACTCCTCTTGAGAATAACCCGCCTAGCATGGAGGATACAGACAAGCCTAGTTGATACATGAGATATCCGAGCATACAAAATAGAATGTTTATTTGAAGGTTTAGAGTTTGGCACATACAAATTTACTTGGAACGGTAGGTAGATACCATATATAGGCAGGTATGGTGGACTCATATGGTACAACTTTGGGGTTTATGGAGTTGGATGCACAAGCAGTATTCCCGCTTTGTACAAGTGAAGGCTAGAAAAAGACTGGGAAGCGACTAGCTAGAGAGCGACAACATCCATGAACATGCATTAAAATTAATTAACACCGAATGCAAGAATGAGTAGGATATAATTCACCATGAACATAAATATCATAGAGGCTATGTTGATTTTGTTTCAACTACATGCGTGAACATGTGCCAAGTCAAGCCACTCGAATCGTTCAAAGGAGGATACCACCCTATCATACCACATCACAACCATTTTAATAGCATGTTGGCATGCAAGGTAAACCATTATAAGCTCCTAGCTAATTAAGCATGGCATAAGCAACTACAATCTCTAATTGTCATTGAAAATATGTTTCTTTCATAATAGGCTGAATCAGGAATGTTGAACTAATCATATTTACAAAAACAAGAGAGGTCGAGTTCATACCAGTTTTTCTCATCTCAATAAGTTCATCATATAATCATCATTATTGCCTTTCACTTGCACGACCGAATAGTGTGGATAATAATAATAGTGCACGTGCATTGGACTAAGCAGGAATCTGCAAGCATTCAATTCAAGAGAGAAGACAAGGTAATATGGGCTCTTTGTTAGATCAACAATACTGCACATGAGAGCCACTCAACATTTTCATTATGGTCTTCTCCTCTCGACCCCCAAAGAAAAGAAACAAAACTATTTACACGGGAAAGCTCCCAACAAGCAAAAGAAGAATGAGAAATCTTTTTGGGTTTTCTTTTTAATTACTACTACTACAGGCATGGAAATTAAACTAACTAAAAGCTACAACTATTTTTTTGGTTTTTATTAAGGTTTATTAAGGCACACAAGAAGAAAGCTAAAAGGGAAATAAACTATCATGGATGATAGAGTGAAAAAGTATGAGCACCGACAACTAGCATGCGTGTGTGAACATGAATGTAATATCGGTGAGAAATACATACTCCCCCAAGCTTAGGCTTTTGGCCTAAGTTGGTCTATGGCCATGGATCAAAGTAGCCCTCTCCGGTGTAAGGGGGAGTGTCCTCTGGGTGCCACTAGTTGGCAATCTCCTCCGGATTCCACTGATAAACTGACTGTCGATAAGGGTCCTGGGGTGGTTCCGGCTAAGGCTCTGGAGCTGGTGTCACACTCCAGTATGCATAAACATCCTCCGGTAAAACAAGGTACTTGCCTGAAAATATGTTAAACAAAGAGGGAGCAGGCAAGGTAATAGTCTTAAAGTTATTCTTACCAAAAATCAGTCTATAGTTAAGCAACTTCTTCTTATTCTTAACAATAAAATCATGTGCTACCATGCTCTTATAATCCAGAAAAATATTAGGCAACAACTTTTCCTCTTTCTCATAATGTCTGATGGGTATGTTAAAGTATGCAGCTAGGCGCGAGGCAAAAATGCCTCCAAGGACGAGGCCCTTAATACGGTTCAGATTTAACCGTTTAGCAACAATAGCGCCTAAACTGAAAGTAGTATCTTGAAACAAGGCATGGTGCAAAATAATAATATCAGGAGCACTAAGGTTTCCACAGTTACCGCGACCAATTAAGCATCTACTAGCAAATATTGCAAAGTAACGTAGAACAGGAAAATGTATGCTAGTGATTCTTGCATCGGAAACTTTCCCCGTTTCCCCTACAGCAATCATATCAATAAATCCATCCACATCATCACGATGTGGTTCCTCTATGCTGCCCTCAAAAGGTATCAAACAAACCCGACAAAAATTATGAAGTGACATCTCCTTATGCTCATCATATAAATAAAATTCCACCGAAGGTGGTGAGCTCCTAGCATGGGAATGAAAGTTTTGCACAAATATATTGGTGAGTAAGAGATAATGTTCGCATTGGTCGTGGAGGAAGGCGGTGAGGCCTGCATTCCCGGCCAAATAATAAAAGTCTTCATGAATCCCGGCTTCTCTCAAGAAATCATCACAAGGCCATTCACACGGCCGAACCTCCACAATACGAGGGAGAATATACTTGGGCTTCTTGTTCTCTTCACTTTGTTTATCCTTCGAGCTTCGGCTCGATGATCCCTTCAAAAATCTCTTCATCTTTTTCTGAAAATTTCTGAAATTTTTAGCAACTCAAAATAAAAGTGAACCAAAATCAACAAAATTGATAGGAACTACTCCCACAAGTGCCTAGAGACTATATCATGCATTAGAACTACTTGGGACCATATAAATTTGACATGCAAGCTCAAGAACAGGGTCACCTAGGCAGCAAAAAATTGCAATGAATAAAGAACTAGAACAAAAATTAATTGGACCATTGGAGGAGTCACATACCAAAGAACAATCCCCCAAAGCAGTTTTGTGAATGGAGCTTTGAGCTAGGAGATCGAAAATGGCAGCAAGATGAGCTAGAACTCGTGCTTGAGCTGGTTGGTGATTTTTTTGTGAGGAAGAAGGAGTGTCTGGTGGCTGGAATAAGTGGAGGGGGGCCACCAGGGGCCCACGAGGCAGGGGGCGCACCCAGGGGGTGGGCGCGCCCTGGACCCTCGTGTCCAGGTGCTTGCTCCACCTGGTATGTTCTCAGTGCCAAATATTCTCAAATATTCCAGAAAAAAATCATATTAAATTTTCAGGGCATTTGGAGAACTTTTATTTTCAAGGTATTTTTTATTGCACGGATAATTCAAAAAGCTGACAGAAATTACTATTTTTGCTTTATTTAATATAAATAATAGAAAGTAAAGAGAGGGTACAGAGAGTTGTGTTTTCTAAATTCACCCATCTCATGTTCTTCAAAAGGAATCCACTAACAAGGTTGATCAAGTCTTGTTAACAAACTCATTCCGAATAACATGGAACCGGAGAAATTTCGAATAACACTATGTTACCTCAACGGGGATATGCATGTCCCCAACAATAAGAATATCATATTTCTTCTTGACAGTAGGAAGAGGAAATTCAAAACCTCCAATAGTAATCAATGGAATTTTTCCAATAGAATTGATACTATGGACTTGAGGTTGTTTCCTCGGAAAGTGTACCATATGGTCATTACCATTAACATGAAAAGTGACATTGCCTTTGGTGCAATCAATAACAGCCCCTGCAGTATTCAAAAAGGGTCTTCCAAGAATAATAGACATACTATCGTCCTCGGGAATATCAAGAATAACAAAGTCCGTTAAAATAGTAACGTTTGCAACACAACAGGCACATCCTCACAAATACGGACATGTATAGCAGTTGATTTATCAACCATTTGCAAAGATATTTCAGTAGGTGTCAACTTATTCAAATCAAGTCTATGGTATAAAGAGAGAGGCATAACACTAACACCAGCTCCAAGATCACATAAAGCAGTTTTAACATAGTTTCTTTTAATGGAGCATGGTATAGTTGGTACTCCTGGATCTCCAAGTTTCTTTGCTATTCCACCCTTAAAAGTATAATTAGCAAGCATGGTGGAAATTTCATCTTCCGGTATCTTTCTCTTATTAGTAACTATATCTTTCATATATTTAGCATAAGGATTCATTTTAAGCATATCGGTCAAACTCATATGCAAAAAGATAGGTCTAATCATTTCAGCAAAGCGCTCAAAATCCTCATCATCCTTTTTCTTGGATGGTTTAGGAGGAAAAGGCATGGGTTTCTGAACCCATGGTTCTCTTTCTTTATCGTGCTTCCTAGCAACAAAGTCTCTCTTATCATAACGTTGATTCTTTGATTGTGGGTTATCATGATCAATAACATGTTCAATCTCTACATCATTATCATTGCTAGGTTGAGCATCATCATGAACATCATCATTAACATTATCACTAGGTTCATGTTCATTACTAGATTGATGAAGATGGACAAGTTGTATGCAACGAGGCCCGTCTCATCGCTCAAGGCTACACTCAGTTCGAAGGTATGGACTATGGTGAGACATATGCCCACACTGCTGGACTTGAGTCCATTCACATTTTACTTGATTGTGTCAATCACCATGATATCACTTTATACCAAATGGACATTAAAAGTGCTTTTCTAAATGGTGAATTTGAGGAGGAAGTTTATGTTACAACCTCCTGGCTTTGTTAATCCCAAGAAACCTAATCATGTCTACAAACTTCACAAAGCTCTTTATGGTATTAAACAAGCTCCTAGAGCTTAGTATAAATGCTTGACTAAGTTTCTTATTGAAAAAGGCTTTGAAATTGGGGGTATCGATTCTACACTTTTTTTACTAAAAGGGTCAATGGTGAATTATTTGTGTGCCAATTTTATGTGGATGATATCATATTTGGTTCTACTAACCCCCATTTTAGTGAAAAGTTTGGAAGGTAATGTCGGAGAAGTTTGAGATGTCTATGATGAGTGAACTCAAACTTTTCCTTGGTTTGCAAATTAAGCAAACTAAGGAACGTACCTTTGTCTCACAAACAAAGTGTACCAAGGATCTTTTCAAGAAGTTCAACATGCAAGAATGCAAAGGTATGAAAACACCCATGCCTACTAGTGGACATCTTGACTTGACTAAGGATGGCAATCCGGTTAACCAAAAGGTTTACCATTCAATGATTGGTTTGTTATTATATCTATGTGCCTCCCATGCCGATATTATGCTAAGTGTGTGCATGTGTGCATGTTATCAAGCGTCTCCTAAAGAATGTCATCTTAAGGCCATAAAAATAATAGTGAGATATTTAATTCATACATCAAACTTTGGCATTTAGTATCCTAAGAGGTCATCTTTTGATGTTGTTGGCTATTCCGACTCGGACTATGCCAGTGACAAGGTTGATAGGAAGTCCACATTGGGTACTTGTCAATTTCTTGGTAGGTCCCTGCTAACCCACAAGTATAGGGGATCGCAGCATTTTTCGAGGGTAGAGTATTCAACCCAAATTTATTGATTTGACACAAGGGGAGCCAAAGAAAATCTCAAGTATTAGCAGTTGAGTTGTCAATTCAACCACACCTGAATGACTTAATATCTGCAGCAAAATATTTAGTAGCAAAGTAGTATGGAAGTAACGGTAACGGTGGCAAAAGTAACAGTAGTAGTTTTTGTAGCAACCATAACAGTGGCTACCGAAAAGTAACTAAGCAAAGATCAATATGTGAAAAGCTCATAGGCAATGGATCAATGATGGGTAATTATGTCGGATGCGATTCCTCATGCAACAGTTATACCATAGGGTGACACAGAACTAGCTCCAGTTCATCAATCTAATGTAGGCATGTATTCTGAATATAGTCATATGTGCTTACGGAAAAGAACTTGCATGACATCTTTTGTCCTACCCTCCCGTGGCAGCGGGGTCCTATTGGAAACTAAGGGATATTAAGGCCTCCTTTTAATAGAGTACCAGACCAAAACATCAACACTTAGTGAATACATGAACTCCTCAAATTACGGTCATCACTAGGAGTGGTCCCGATTATTGTCACTTCGAGGTTGCTGGATCATAACACATAGTAGGTGACTATTGACTTGCAAGATAGGATCAAGAACTCACATATATTCATGAAAACATAATAGGTTTAGATCTGAAATCATGGCACTCGGGCCCTAGTGACAAGCATTAAGCATAGCAAAGTCATAGCAACATCAATCTTAGAACATAATGGATACTAGGAATCAAACCCTAACAAAACTAACTCAATTACATGGTAAATATCATCCAACCCATCACCGTCCAGCAAGCCTATGATGAGATTAATCACGCATGGCGGAGAGCGTCATGAAATTGGTAATGGAGGAAGGTTGATGATGACGATGGCGACGGATTCCCCTCTCCGGAGCCCCGAACGGACTCTAGATCAGCCCTCCCGAGGAAGATTAGGGCTTGGCAGCGGCTCCATATCGTAAAATGCGATGAATCCTTCTCCCTGATTTTTTTCTAACCGAACTTGAATATATAGAGTTGGAGTTGGGGTCGGTGGAGTCTCAGGGGGCCCACGAGACAGGGGGCGCACCCTGCACCCTCGTGGACAGGGTGTGGGCCCCATGATGTTGATTACTTCGCTAGTATTATTTTATTAATTCCAAAACGTGTCTCCATGGATTTGCAGGTCATTCCGAGAACTTTTATTTCTGCACAAAAATAACACCATGGCAATTCTGTTGAGAACAACGTCATTCCAGGTTAGTTCCATTCAAATCATGCAAGTTAGAGTCCAAAACAAGGGCAAAAGTGTTTGGAAAAGTAGATACATTGGGGACGTATCGACTCCCCCAAGCTTAAACATTTGCTTATCCTCAAGCAGTTCAGTTGACAAACTAACAGTGATAAAGAAACACTTTTACAAACTCTGTTTGATCTTCTTGTTGAAAATATGTAAAGCCAGCATTCAAGTTTTCAGCAAAGATTATGAACTAACCATATTCACAATAACATTTAGGTCTCATGTTTACTCCTATCAATGGCATAATCAACTAGCGAGCGATAATAATAAATCTCGGATGACAACACTTTCTCAAAACAATCATAATATGATATAACAAGATGGTATCTCGCTAGCCCTTTCTGAGACCGCAAAAACATAAATGCAGAGCACCCCTGAAGATCAAGGAATGAATAGACATTGTAATTCATGGTAAAGGAGATCTAGTCACAGTCATACTCAATGTAAATTAATAGCAATGCATGTGAATGACAGCGGTGCTCTCCAACTGGTGCTTTTTAATAAGAGGATGGTGACTCAACATAAAAGTAAATAGATAGGCCCTTCGCAAAGGGAAGCAGGGATTTGTAGAGGTGCCAGAGCTCGAGTTTTGAAACAGAGATAAAAAATATTTTGAGCGGCATACTTTCATTGTCAACATAACAACCAAGAGATATCGATATCTTCCATGCTACACACATTATAGGCGGTTCCCAACCGGAATGGTAAAGTTTATACACCCCCACCACCTACAAATATCAATCCATGGCTTGTCCGAAACAATGGGTGCCTCCAACTAACAACAATCCTGGGGGAGTTTTGTTTGCAATTATTTTGATTTGAGAATGGGACCGGGCATCCCGGTTACTGGTCATTTTTCTCGTGAGTGATGAGAGGAGTCCACTCATCGTGAGAATAACCCACCTAGCATGGAAGATATAGACAGCCCTAGTTGACACATGAGCTGAGCTATTCGAGCATACAAAACAGAATTTCATTTGAAGGTTTAGAGATTGGCACATACAAATTTACTTGGAACGGCAGGTAAATACCGCATATAGGAAGGTATGGTGGACTCATATGGAATAACTTTGGGGTTTTTGGAAGTGGATGCACAAGCAGTATTCCCGCTTAGTACAAGTGAAGGCTAGAAAGAGACTGGGAAGCGATGTAACATCCCAAAATTCTAAATTTTTGAATGTTATATTACATAAATAGTTTTGATTGTTTGTTTGATTGTGATCTGTGAAATTGAGTGAAATTTGAAACTTTTTGAAAGTTAAATGAGAGGGAATAAAAGGACTTTCCCAAACTTTCACCCTGCATTTCTGATCTCCATGAATTCAAATTCTTTTCAAATACAAAACCCTAGAGTAAAGATAATATGACTTCTTCCATTTAATAAATGAAAAGAGTTTTTGAAAATATTTGAATTTCATTTGGAAATATTTCAAATTCAGAAACTTTATGCAACTCAATGATTTTCATGAGAGAAGATAAAATGACTTCTTCAAATTATATGAAATATGAGTTGCAAGTTTAAAAGAAACAAATTTAAAGTCCTTTTGAAATTATTTTTCAATTTGGAGTTATTTGGGTTTTATTAAAATTATTTTTATCCAAAAATAAAATATATGGAAAATAGGGTAAATTGATTCCCTACAGTAGAAAATTGGAGAGAAATAAATTTGAAATCATTTGGTACTTTTAAAATGATTTTATTGGGTTTTAAATAAATCAGTAGCACTCTTTGCGTTATTTAAATTTTTGTGGATTTTATTTGACGCCAGAAAGATGTTCATGTTGTAGAAAATCTTTTTCTGCAAATTTTGATATATAATATGCCCATATATCATTTTTTTTATTTGTCATTTTATTTTATTTTAATTTTCTGTTTAAAAAAATATTTTTGGCCGACTGAACTGGGCCGACCCGGCCCACCCGGCCAGGCCAGCCACAGCCAAGCCAGCTGCACCGCGCCGAACCACCTCTGCCTTGCCCGCCTGCTCGCTCCCTTGCGCAGACGCCGCTTCGCCAGCCGCCAACAGGTGGACCCCCACCTGTCAGCTTCTTCTTCCTCAAGCCGAGCCGGACTCCTGCCTATGCTTCGCCAGCCGACGCCGTGCCCGTCACGGGCACCTCCCCTCTCGTCGCCCCCACCTCCAAGCAAACCCCCTATATATATACCCCACGCCCTCGACCGATTCCGCCCCAAAGCCCTCTCCGAGAACCCCACACCTCGCCGCAATCGCTCGCCGGAGCCGAACACTGCCGCCGCCCACCTCCCCCAGCCACTCCCGTGCCTCATCGTCACCGTTATCGTCTTCGCCATCGTCTTCTACACCTTTCGGAGATCTTCCCCGAGCTCGCAGACGCCTGGAGTTGTCGCTCGCGTCACCACCGGCGACCACCGCTGCTGTCGGGCTTGCCCCGCTTGAGTCCGTCGTCCCCGAGCTCACTGCCAACCACCATCGTGAACCCCGTCATCTTCCGCATCGCTTGGGAGTCTTCCCCTCGACGAGGACCACTGGAGGCCTCGCCCGTGTCAAACCTGAGCCGCCCGATGCAGTCTTCTTCGTCGCCGACGACCGCTGCCGCCGCGGTAACTCCCCGCCTCTCCCCTCGTCCGTTAGATCTAGGATCAACGGTTAGGATTAGATCATGTTTTTTTTCTGAACCGGTACGCTTTAATTAGTGAATGTTCATTGTTTTAGCCTCGGTAGCGAACGTTTTCATCTAACAGGTTTCTGTAGCAGACGTTCGTCTGATAGTTTCTGTCTCGTAGTAAGGGACCCGTATGCAAATAGTTTTTCTTACAGTTTAGCCCCTGGTTTTCAAACTATCACAACTTTTTGCTCGCTTATCCAAATCCAACGAAACCAACGCCCACTTCTTCGTTATGATCTCCTCTACCCATATAATCAACTTGAACATGTTTTTAAAAATTTAAAATTTGATTTCAAACAGAATTGAATTTGAACTTCTTTTGTTCATACTTGAGTTTTATAACTCCGATTTAATTGATTCTTTTTGCAATACGAAGCTCTTGACCTAAACTTTATGATAAGACCAAACCCACCCAATTTTTGTACTGTTAGAAATTGTTTTCTGTTGCAAGAGTTAATTACTTGTTTTCGAAGTTTTCCGACATATTTTCTTCGATTCATTTGCATGAGTGCTTATGTATTCTATTGCTTGCTCCCGATAGATTGACCGGAGTGTTACGAGTAGAATTATCAGGAGTTATGAGTGCGAGTCATCTACATCAACAGTACAAGGCAAGTTCACACTTTGATCATATCCCTTTATTACCCAGTTTTTATGCATTAGTTTTATTCACCAAACATTGCATGAGTAGGATTGATAACATGTGGGTATTGGGAAGTAGTTGATGAGGTAGGAACCTATTATCTTGCATTCAAACCCAGGGTGCTATTGCGTTATGCTTGCACTACTTTGCTATGCTCGTAGATGTGGTTTGGTTTGAGAGAATTCATGAAAGATGCGAGAGGTTATTGTTAACTAAGGTTTAACTTAAGGTGGCTACTTTAATACACATCTGGGTGGATTGGTTTGTGGGCACCTGGGGAAACCAGTGTTATCCAAGGAGAATCCCGGGGTATCCGTGTGATTTTTCCTATGGTTTGCCACCTAGGCTTAAAGGGATCATTATGTTATTCATGCTGGAAACTTCCGTGTGCAGCCACAAGCCATTATGGGCTCTGGCATAGTTGAGTATATTGTGTGACCTCTTACAGTGGTAGACTAGCAGATGTAGGGGATGTAGGTGGTACTGTCTACCCGACGTAATGAGCTAACGCTTCTGAAAGACTGTGTCTTGATCATCCATTTCTCAAACATCATGTAGTGCGAGAAATCCAACGGAGGAGATCGAGTCTTGTGGGGAAAAGTGTGCAAACCTATGTAGAGTGTACAAACTAATCATGATTAGCCGTGTACCCGATTATGGACATCTTGAGTATCTGGTGCTTGAATTATTATGTTGATCTCATCGCTCTACTTAATTAATTTGTTGGGTTGTTAACTTTTAATTGGGATTGAGTTGGGGTTACCTTCTCAATGTTTTCAACAAACTTTGTAGTTAAATAAAATATATTCCTTTGTTGTAGGGAAAAATTAGCTTTATGCAAACTTTAAACTTAGAGCCTCCACCAGCCAAATATGCATTTAGTGATAGCCATTATTCAGCATTTCTCTACAGTGTGAAATTGCCAGTACATTCAATGTACTCACCTATATGGCTGCAATGTCTCATGTTGCAGGAATCTTACGACGAGTAAGTGATACTTTAGGGTTATGATTTCTACACTCAACTTTGCCGTTGGTGTTGATGGGAATCCACAACCTTGTTGTTACTTCCGCTATTTGGATTAGGGTAATAGTATTTACATTACTTTATACATGTGATTTACCTCTGTTATAAATCCTCGAGTATTGTGTGTGTCAGCATACCGATCCAGGGATGACACTTAAGCACAGAGACTTGATCCATTTGGGTCGGGTCGCTACAAGCGACCAACTAGAGAGCGACAGCAGTCATGAACATGCATTAATATTAATCAACAATGAGTGCAAACATGAGTAGGATATAAATCACCATGAACATAAATATCGTGGAGGCTATGTTGATTTTGTTTCAACTACATGCGTGAACATGTGCCAAGTCAAGCCACTCGAATCGTTCAAAGGAGGATACCACCCTATCATACCACATCAAAACCATTTTAATAGCATGTTGGCACGCAAGGTAAACCATTATAAACTCTTAGCTAATTAAGCATGGCATGAGCAACTATAATCTGTAATTGTCATTGCAAACATGTTTCATTCATAATAGGCTAAATCAGGAACGATGAACTAATCATATTTACAAAACCAAGATAGGTTGAGTTCATACCATCTTCTCTCATCTCAATCATTCCATCATATATCATGATTATTGCCTTTCACTCGCACAACCAAACGGTGTGGATAATAATAATAGTGCACGTGCATTGGACAAAGCTGGAATCTGCAAGCACTTAATAGAAGGGAGAAGACAAGGAAATATGGGCTCTTGTTTAAATCAACAATAATGCATATGAGAGCCACTCAACATTTTCATCATGGTCTTCTCCTCTCGACCCCCAAAGAATAAGAAAAGAAATAAAACTATTTACACGGGAAAGCTCCCAACAAGCAAAGGAAGAACGAGAAATCTTTTTTGGTTTTCTTTTAATTACTACTACTATAGGCATGGAAAGTAAACTAGCTAAAAGCTACAAATAATTTTTTTCTTAAGGTTTTTCAAACACACAAGAGGAATGCTTAGAAAAGAAAATAAAATAGCATGGATAGTACAATGAAAAAGTATGAGCACCGACAACTTGCATGAGTGTGTGAACATGAATGTAATGTCGGTGAGAAATACGTACTCCCCCAAGCTTAGGCTTTTGGCCTAAGTTGGTCTATGCCCACGGATCGAAACTACTCTCTCTGGTGCACTGAGGAGGGTCCTTAGGGTGCCACTGGTTGGCGATCTCTTCCGGATCCCACTGATAAACAGACTGTCGATAAGGGTCGAGTAGTGGCTCAGGCTCTGGGACTGGTATCAGCCTCCAGTATGCATAATTGGCCTCGGGTAAGATGAGGTACATGCCTGAAAGTATGTTAAACAAAGAGGGTGCAGGCAAGGTAATAATCTCACAGTGAGATTTATCAAATATTAAATTATACTTAAGCATCTTCTTCTTATTTTTAACAATAAAATCATGTGCTACCATACTTTTATAATCTAGAAAAAATAGGGGGCATCAACTTTTCCTCTTTCTCATAATGCCTAATAGGTATCTCAAAGTGTTCAGCAAGGCGTGAAGCAAAGATGCCTCCGAAGATGGGGCCCTTTGTATGATTCAGATTTAGTCATTTAGCAACAATAGCGCCTAAGCTGAAAGTTGTATCACGAAACAAAGCATGGCACAAAATGACAATATCAAGATCACTAACATTTCCACTATTCCCGCGACCAATTAAGCATCTACTAGCAAATATCGCAAAATAACGTAGAACGGGAAAATATATACTAGTAATTCTTCCATCTGAAACTTTCCTCGTTTACCCTACAACAATTCTATCAACAAATCCATCCACATCACTACGATGCGGTTCCTCGATGCTGCCCACAAAGGGTATCTTGCAGACCCGATAAAAATCATGCAGTGACATCTCCTTAACCTCATCATATAAGTGAAACTCCACCGAAGGTGGTGATTTCTGTAGCGACCCGACCTCAGACGGTCAAGTCTCTGTGCTTCAGTGTCATCCCTGGATCGGTAATGCTGACACACACAGTACTCGAAGGATTTATAACAGAGTAGCAATCACACACTTATTACATCGAAAGTCTCAAAAGAGAACTTATTACAATAAATATGGCTTAAGGCCATCTAAATAAGATAACAGCGGAAGGCTTGGAAGATAATGTAGCGATCAGACCTCAAATGGTCCAATCTCTGTGCCCTGGTGTCATCCCTGGATCAGTAATGCTGACACCACACAATACTTGAAGGATTTATAACAGAGTAGCAATCACACACTTATTACATCGAGTGTCTCAAAAGAGAACTTATTACAATAAATATGGCTTAAGGCCTTCTAATAACGATAACAGCGGAAGACATGGAAGATAAGTGAGTCCATCAACTCCAACGGCATCACTGAGTATAGAACCACGACTTAAAAGCACCTTACTCGTCGTCTGAAAAGTCTGCAACATGAATGTTGCAGCCCGAAATGGGTCAGCACATGGAATATGCTGGCAATGTAACACATAGAGAGCAATGAAAGAATAGGACTATACTACATGCATATTTGGCTGGTGGAAAGCTCTATGGTTACAGTTTTGCGTAAAGCCAAATTTTCCCAACTTCAAAGGAATAAATTTTATTTAACTATCATGGTAGTTGTTAAACATTGAGAGTGTAGACACCCTCTCAATCCCAATTAAGCATCATCATTAAAACCCAACAAAATTATTTAGAGTAACATGATGAGATTCACATGATAATCCAAGTACTAGATACTCAAGATGTCCATAACCGGGGACACGGCTAACCATGATTAGTTTATACACTCTGCAGAGGTTTGCGCACTTTTCCCCACAAGTCTCGATCTCCTCCGTTGGGATTCTCGCACTACAGGGTGTTTGAGAAACGGATGAACGAGACATAGTCTTTCAGAAGCGCTCACACCTTACGATCGGGTAGACCATTACACCTACTTTCCCCTACATCTGCTAGTCTATCACTATAAGAGTTCGCACAACTTAGTCAACTATGCTAGAGCCCATAGTAGCTAGTGGCTGCACACGGAAGTTTCTAGCATGAATAATCTCATGATCCCTTTGAGCCTGGGTGGCGGTCCAAAAGAAAAACAGGCAATCGCTGGAATACCCAGGTGCCTCAATCCACCCAGATGTGTATTTAGGTTGCCACCTTAGATAAACCATTAATTTAACAAACTCACATCTGTCATGGATTTCACTCACCCAATCCACGTCTACTAGCATAGCATGGCATAAGCAAACGTAGAAGTAACTCCCAAAGGTTTGATAATAAACAGGTAATAGGTACTACCTCAACTACTTCCCAAACCCACAACTTAATTAGATCCTAAACATGCAATGTGTGAGGATTGATCTAATGCAATAAAAACTGGGTAGTAGGAGGTATTATCAAAGTGTTACTTGCCTTGCTGATGATCCGCAAAACCTAGCGATTCGAAGTAGCAAGCGGTGCACTCCGGATACTCTATCGCAAACAAACAAGCATACAATAAGTACTCAACTAATGCACAGGTAAAACTCAAATAAGAGATCTAACCAGAAAATTCAACTTAAGAACTCCGGTTGGCAAAAAGAACCAAATAGAACGAAGCAACGAAAGACAAACGACAAAAGAAACATGCTTTGTTTACTATTCTGGATCTAGGGCAAATTTTACAGAGTCAAAAACTTGTTTGAGTTGATTAAACGGAAAGAGGGTTTCAAGACGAAACACCAGGCGCTTGAATCGCCTGATTCCGATAAACGAGTGAAAAGTTATAGTAGAACGAAAATCGGATCAGGAATCGCGATCAGAAAAATCGCGGATTTAATCCGAGAAAAGAAAAACGACGAACAGATTAACGAACGAATGTTCGTTATCTGGATCTAAAAGATGAGCATGTTCGTTAAAACGAACGAACGAGCGAACGCTCCCTATATAAATAAACCGGAAAACCGATCTATCTAAAAAAACGATTCTAAAAAAACCGAAAAAACCGGACGGAAAATCGAACGGTTTTCTCAAGGAAAACCGCCGGCGGCGGGGCAGCGGTCAACCTCCGGCGGGGCGGCGGCTCCGGGCGGCGGCGACATGGGGCGGCGGCGCAACTCCGGCGGCGGGGCGGTGCGGCGGCAGGGCGGCGGTGTGGCGACGCGGCGCACGAGGCGAGGCGGCGGCGGCGATGCGGCGGCACGGCGGCGTCAGGAGCGGCGGAGTCGTGCGCTAGGGTTTGGGGCAGCTCGGGCTGGGCTCCCCGGCTTATAAAGGCCGGCCGGGCCAGGTGTCCGGGTCGGACACGGCCCGGTAGGTCGGCTCGACTTTTTTTAAAAATAATTACGCTCAGAAAAAAAACAAAAGAAATACTAAACGGACTCCAAAAATCCCGAAATAAAATTTCCCTGGCTTCTAAAATCAAGCCGCACAGAATGAACATTTATTTGGGGCCTAAATGCAATTTTGAAAAATGTGCATTTTCCTAAATTCAAATAAAATAGCAAATAAAACCAAAATAAAATCTTATTTGATTTTTTATTAAATCATCAATATTTATTTATTTTGGAAAAGTCATTTTATTCCCTCTCTCATAGTTTTGTAATAGAAATAATTGAAGATAAAATAAATCAAATCAAATGATCCTATTTTCAAAATTTGAGAAAAGTCAAATATGAAAATAACGAAATGCCCTACTCTCTCCGAGGGTCCTTGAGTTGCGTGAAATTTCTAGGATCAACCAAAATGCAATAAAATATGATATGCAATGATGATCTATTGTATAACATTCCAAATTGAAAATTTGGGATGTTACAAACCTACCCCCTTAAGATGAATCTCGCCCTCGAGATTCGGGTTGGCTAGAAAATAGGTGAGGGTGGTCCTTCAACAGATCTTCCTCTCGTTCCTAGGTGGCTTCATCCTCCGTGTGGTGGCTCCATTGAACTTTGCAAAACATAATAACCTTGCTGCGGGTGACTCGGCTGGCATACTCAAGAATCTTAACTGGTTTCTCCTCATAGGTCAAATCACTGTCCAACTGAATCGCTTCCAGCGGCACTGTGTCTCTCAGCGGTATATCAGCCATCTCTGCATGGCACTTCTTCAACTGGAAAACGTGGAACACGTCGTGAACTCCTGACAATCCTTCGGGCAATTCCAACTTGTAGGCTACTTGAAACGCCCTCGATGCGGCGATATCTCCCACGTGTCGAAGCATGACTTAGAGGCATAACCGCATTGAAAGCAATGTCGCAAGTGAGGTAATCGTCACACAACCCATGTAATACATAAGGGAAAAAGATACATAGTTGTCTTACAATTGCCACTTCACACAATTACATGAATAAAGCATTACATCAACCAGATACAATCAAAGTCCGACTACGGAACCAAAATAAAAGAAGACTACCCCAAAAGCTACACAGATCCCCGATCATCCCGACTGGGCTCCACTATTGATCAACTGGAAACGGAACAACATAAAGGACAAGATCTTCATCGAGCTCCTCCTTGAGCTTGGTTGCGTCACCTGCTCGGTAACATCGGCACCTACAAACTGGTTTTGGAAGTATCTGTGAGTCACGGGGACTCAGCAATCTCACAGCCTCGCGATCAAGACTATTTAAGCTTATAGGTAAGGCAAAGGTATGCGGTGGAGCTGCGGCAAGCGACTAGCATATATGGTGGCTAACATACGCAAATGAGAGCGAGAAGAGAAGGCAAAGCACGTTCGAGAAAGTATGATCAAGAAGTGATCCTAAACAACCTACATCAAGCATAACTCCAACACCATGTTCACTTCCCGGACCCCGCCGAGAAGAGACCATCACGGTAACACACGCGGTTGATGTGTTTTAATTAAAGTCAACTTCAGGTTTTCTACAACCGGACATTAACAAATTCCCATCTGCCCATAAGCGCAGGCACGGCTTTCAAAAGTTCAAATCCCTGCAGGGGTGTCCCAACTTAGCCCATCACAAGCTCTCACGATCAACGAAGGATATTCCTTCTAGCGGGAAGACCCGGTCAGGCTCGGAATCCCGGTTACAAGACATTTCGACAATGGTAAAACAAGACCAGCAAAGCCACCCGAATGCACCGACAAATCCTGATAGGAGCTGCACATATCTCTTTCTCAGGGCACACCGGATTGTCCAAGGTTCCGGTAGGCCAGCCCAGAGTTGCCCCTGGTGGCCACCGGCAGCTGACAGGTTGGACCAACACTCAGAGGAGCACTGGCCCGGGGGTTTAAATAACGATGACCCTTGAGTATGCAGAACCCAAGGGAAAGAAAAGGCTAGGTGGCGAATGGTAAAACCAATGTTGGGGCTTGCTGGAGGAGTTTTATTCAAGGCGAACTGTCAAGGGGTTCCCATTATAACCCAACCGTGTAAGGAACGCAAAATCCGGGAACATAGCACCGATATGACGGAAACTAGGGCGGCAAGAGTGGAACAAAACACCAGGCATAAGGCCGAGCCTTCCACCCTTTACCAAGTATATACATGCATTAATTAGATAAGAGATATTGTGATATCCCAACAAGTAAACATGTTCCAACAAGGAACAACATCTCCATGTTCCAACAAGGAACACACTTCAATCTTCACCTACAACTAACAACGCTATAAGAGGGGCTGAGCAAAATGGTAACATAGCCAAACAACGGTTTGCTAGGATAAGGTGGGTTAGAGGCTTGGTTCAACAATATGGGAGGCATGACAAGCAAGTGGTAGGTATCGCAACATAGGCATAGCAAAAGAGCGAGCATCTAGCAAGCAAAGATAGAAGTGATTTCGAGGGTATGGTCATCTTGCCTGAGATCCCGCAAGGAAGAAGAACGAGTCCATGAAGAAGACAAACGGATGTAGTCAAACGGGTCCTCACAAACGCGACGTTATCGGAACCAACCCGAAGAAGCAACACCGGAAAGAAGCACACAACATAGTAAACAAACAACACATGGACATGGCATGATGCACAACCAAGTATGATGCATGTCCGGTTTAATGATACATGGCATGGCATGGAAAAGTGCAACAAACAACACTACAACTTAAGTGGAGCTCAATATGCAACGGAGTTGCATATTGAAGAAAACACCACAACAAGTTATTTAGTTCGATCTCGTTTATGTATCCAACAATATTAAATGTTGTTAAACATGGCAAGAGGGTGAAGCAAAGTAAAACTACCTATCTAGTCAAGGTTAAATGAGGCCGGAAGCAACGAACAACAATTCTGGTAAATCCCCATATGCATATATTAGGTTTGGTACTGTTCTGCCCTAAACACAATTTTAGAGTTGTTAAACATGCAAAGTGATGCCACCATGTCAAACTAGGCATTTTTCTACCCCATTTACATATAAAGTTTGTTAGGTTTGTAGCTACGGTTATTTAGTTATGAATTAAAGCATTTTAACATGGCATAGGAGCAAATTTAACCAAACAGCATTTTAAACATTTCAAACATGCATGAAAGTTGCATATTATGAAACTAGATGAAAAACTAAGCATTTTTCATATAAAGTTTGTTTTAATCCGATGCACGGTTAAATAGTTAGGATATGCATGAAGCTTAGGGAGTTTTCTGCAAAACTGCAGTCTCTGGAATAAAAACTAAATTCGTAGACAGGAAAAAAACATGCGATGGGCTGGATCTGGGATGAACTGGGCTGCACAGGAGCATGCGCAAGAGAGAAATATCTCGTCCAGGGCGATGGATAGCATGAGAGCGCTCACTCTGGGCCTCACGGGCCTGCTGAAGACGGGCAGGGGGTTCGGGGCTGGTTGGGACGGACCGGGCCAGACTGGTTCGAGCGAGCCGGCAGGACCGATCGGTTTCAGCTGGTTCAACCGTTCGACAGTGTTCAGGCAGAGGGGGCCTGGTCAACGAAGGATAACTGCAGCTCCCGCTTGCTGCAGCCAAGATGCAGCGTGGCGAGGGACTTGGCGCGGAGGCAACCACCGGTGACAAGTGGGTGGCGGGGACTATGGGATCCGGTGGCGCAAGGGAGCTCCGAGGCGGGGAAGAACTGGCCGACCGGCGGTAGGCGCGGGCGCCCGAGGAGGCGAGCGGCCGACGGCGGCCGGACCTGGAGTCGAGGCGGCGGCATGATCTTGGCGGCTCGGTCGACGGACTTGCCGTGACTCCGGCGAAAGGACGAAGCGGGGAGGCCGTGGATGGCGTGGATCCGACCGTGGGGATGGCGCAAAGATGATCTGCGACGGCAGGTGAGGCAGTGGCTAAGGATCTGGAGCTCGGCGCCGGGCGCGAACTCGGCCATGGAGGTTGCGGATGTGTGGGTCGCCGGGCAGAGGACGATAGAGCACAGCGAGGAGGCCGGGCACAAGTTGGATGGTTGCGGGGGAGGTCCTGGACGCCGGAACTTGTGGCGATGGAGCAGTTCTTGGTGGTGGCTTGAGCATCAGGCGGGCATGGTCATGGAGCTTCTACTCCGGCGAAGATCCGATGAGTCTGTTGTTCCACGAGAGCAAGAGAGGTCAGGGAGGGAGAGAGAGAAAGGTGGTGAAGCAAGGAGGCAGTGGACGGTCGGCGGGGCTAACCTGTTCTGCTCGTGGACAAGCTCCTACTCGGACCCGAGCACGAGGCTGCGGGTTAGAGGTGGCTCGGGGTGAGGAGTCGCTGGATCAGATGGATGGATGGCTGCGGCAATTGGGTGGATCTGAAAACGATGAAGGACGATGGTCGGCTGCGATGGAGTGTATCGGGAGGGATCCCGAGGGGAAATAGGGATGGTTGACAAGCGGCATCGACGATTGGACAGGGGAGGATCCCTACAAAATAGGGTTTGGTTTAGAAATGCACCAACTATATATAGTAGGTGGGTTAAGGTAGGGCATTTGGGTCCCTCCGATCACAATCGGACGGTCGGGAAAAATAGGCTAGGGAGCCCAAATAAGAAAACGGTGACGTTTTGCAGACGTTTGGGGATGATCCGGATC
Source organism: Triticum aestivum (assembly GCF_018294505.1). Lineage (NCBI taxonomy): Eukaryota > Viridiplantae > Streptophyta > Magnoliopsida > Poales > Poaceae > Triticum > Triticum aestivum. Next base: position 385,769,972 of record NC_057812.1, on the reverse strand, counting down.
AAACGGTGACGACTGTCCGGGTCGGGTCCGGGACAGATTTCGGATGCGTGCGGGAGGAAGTCCGCGGGCTGACGAGAGAGGTTTGGTCGGGCCTGGCGGTGAGAGGTAGTGCAGAAGGCAAAGGGCTGAGAAGAGAGAAGAGGAGAGGCCCGGTGACTGTTTCCGGAGATCGAAAACGTCCGACATTAGACCGACTATATTGCCGCTATAGTTATCCGTTGGGCTATCAAACGGACTCCGAATGTGATGAAACTTGGCATGCGGCCTACCTACACTATAGTAAGACCGCATGCCAACTTTCAACCCATTCCAAGAATATTTTCGGGCCACTTATAAAATAATATTTTGGACATGCCGCGGGCGCGTGCAAGTGTGTCTGGGCTCAGAACGGACAACGGATGGCACTGGGGGAACCCGGACGGATGCAGGTTTTAAAAACATGATGATGCAACGCACATGATGACATGACGAAATGCAACACACAAGCAAATGACATGGCAATGCTGGCGAATAACTGGAAGACACCTGGCGCAACGGTCTTGGGGCGTCACACTACTTCTCCCATATGCTCCAAAACCTTGTATGGTCCTACAAAACATGGCTCTAACTTTCCCTTAAATCCAAACCGCTTAACTCCCCGAAGTGGAGATACTCGAATATAAACTCGGTCTCTGAATTCGTAAACTGTCTCCTTGCGTTTAGAATCAGCGTAGCTCTTCTGCCTGGATTGGGCTACCTTGAGCCTATCACGAATCAATTTCACCTTCTGTTCAGACTCCTTAATCAGATCCGGTCCAAACAACTGGCGGTCTCCAACCTCATCCCACGACAATGGGGTTCTGCACCTCCTTCCGTACACGGCTTCGAAACGGGCCATCTTCAAACTGGATTGATAACTGTTGTTTTAAGAGAACTCTGCGTATGGCAAATTCTCGTCCCAACTAGATCCGTAATCTAGCGCACAAGCTCTCAGCATATCCTCCAAAATCTGATTGACTCTCTCGGTCTGTCCATCTGTCTGCAGATGGAAAGCTGTACTAAACTCTAGCCTGGTACCCAAAGTTTCATGCAACTGATTCCAGAACTTTGAGGAAAACTGGGTTCCTTTATCTGATACAATGCTCCTTGGAACTCCATGCAGACATACGATCCTGATCATGTATATATTTGCCAACTTGGCACTAGTATAGGTAGTCTTCACTTGAATGAAATGAGCTACCTTTGTCAAACGATCGACTACAACCCATATCGAGTCATAGCCTAAACGTGTTCTGGGCAATCCTGTAATAAAATCCATGCCTAACTTGTCCCACTTCCATTCAGGTATCGGCAATGGCTGTAGCAATCCTACTGGCTTCTGATGCTCTGCCTTTACTCTTTGACATACATCACAAACTGCTACATACTCCGCAATATCCTTCTTCATTCCCGTCCACCAGAAAATATCCTTCAAATCCAAATACATCTTGGTATTTCCTGGGTGAATCGAATATGGTGAATCATGGGCCTCTTGCAGAATTAACTTCCTGATCTCCGGGTCATTAGGAACATAAACACGGTCTTCAAACCATAAGGTATCGTGCTCATCCTCATGAAATCCTTTAGCTTTTCCTTTGCTTATTTTCTCCTTAATAGAAGCGATCTCCTTGTCGGTCTTCTAGGCTTCTCTGATCTTATCCATCAAAGTAGACTGAATCTCCAATGCTGCTACATAGCCTCTCGGGACTATCTCCAAACATAGTTCACGAAGATTTTTGGCTAACTCCCTTGTAAATCTCCCGTCATTAGGGTGTTGACATGGCTTTTACGGCTCAACACGTCAGCTACTACGTTAGCCTTTCCAGGGTGATAATGCAATCTCATATCATAATCCTTGATGAGCTCCAACCATCTCCTTTGCCTGAGATTCAACTCCTTCTGCGTGAAATTATACTTCAAACTCTTGTGATCCGTGTACACCTCACAATGATTTCCAATGAGAAAGTGTCTCCAGGTTTTCAATGCATGCACTACGGCTGCTAACTCCAAATCATGCGTAGAATAATTCAACTCATGAGGCTTGAGCTGTCATGAGGCATAAGAAACAACACTTCCTTCCCACATAAGCACTGCTCCAATTCCTCGACGTGAAGCATCGGAATACACCTCATAATCCTTGGTCTGATCTGGCAAAATCAACACTGGTGATGTAACCAAACGTTTCTTCAACTCCTGGAAACTGGCCTCACATTCCTCAGTCCATACGGACTTGGTATCCTTCTTCAACAATTCTGTCATAGGCTTCGCAATCTTCGAGAAATTTTCAATAAATCTCCGGTAGTATCCTGCGAGTCCAAGAAAACTCCGGATCTCTCCCACTGTTGTTGGTGCTTCCCAATTTGTCACAATGTCAACCTTGGTGGGATCTACTGCTATACCTTCTCCAGATATAACGTGTCCGAGAAATCCAACTTCCTTCAACCAAAACTCACATTTGCTAAACTTGGCATATAACCGATGTTCTCTAAGCTTACCAAGTACCAAACGCAAATGCTCCTTATGCTCCTCTTCATTCTTCGAGTAGACTAAAATGTCATCAATGAACACCACGACAAACTTATCCAAAAACTCCATAAATACTGTGTTCATCACGTTCATAAAATATGCAGGTGCGTTAGTCAGACCAAATGACATAACGATATACTCGTACAGCCCATACCTAGTGGTAAAAGCTGTCTTAGGTATATCCTGTTCTCGAATCTTCAACTGATGGTATCCTGATCGCAGATCGATCTTGGAAAATACCTTAGCTCCTTGCAATCGATCAAATAGATCATTGATCATCGGTAGTGCGTACTTGTTCTTGATGGTTACTTCATTTAATCCTCGATAATCAACAACCATCCTTAACGATCCATCCTTCTTCTCCACTAGAAGTACCGGCGATCCCCAAGGCGAAGAACTTGGGCGAATATAACCTTTATCCAGTAACTCCTTAATCTGCTTCTTAATCTCTTCCAAATCCTTTGCGGGCATCCTATATGGTCTCTTAGATATTGGCTCTGTGCCTGGCAAAAGTTCAATTAAAAACACAATATCTCTATCTGGTGGCATGCTTGCCGACTCCTCTGGAAATACATCAGGGAAATCCTTCACCACTGGTACTTCCTCCTGCACAACTCATGTTAACGAATTCACTTGAGTCCTCCTCGGCACATGTCGGGATACATACTTGATCCTTCTTCCTTCTGGGGTGGTAAGCAAAATTGACTTACTGGCGCAATCGATGTTTCCTCCATACATCGACAGCCAATCCATACCCAGAATTACATCCAAACCTTGTGATTCAAAAATGATCAAATCCGAGGGAAACACATGTCTACCTATACTCAATGGCACTTGAAAACATCCCTTGCTAGCCATATACTCCGCTCCTGGTGAGCTTACTAACATAGGTGTTCTAAGAACTTTGGTGGGCAGGGTATACTTATCCACAAATCCCCTTGATATGTATGAATGCGATGCACCAGTATCAAAAAGAACGAGTGCAGTAAATGACTTAACCAAAAACTTACCAATTACTGCATCCGGCTACTCTTCAACCTCCTCCACGTTAACGTGGTTCACCTGTCCCCTATTGAAAGGGTTCAGCTTCTTCCCAGAGCTTCCATTGCCATTTCCATTCTGGGATTCAGGACATTCATTGGCATAATGTCTGGTCTTCTGGCACTTAAAGCAAGTGACTTGGCTCTGGTCTCTCTTGGCTGGGGTTGATGGGTTAGTGCGGTTCTGGCCGTTGCTTCCTCCATTTCCATTACTATTCTTGGTGCCATTGTGATTGTGCGAGCTACCTCCTCCATGGGTATGCTGAAAATGTCCTCCCGGTCTAGGGGTAAAACGTGGCTTCTGCTGAGCTCCAGAATTGTACTTCCCTTGTCCATACTTCCTTTTGCGATTCTCAATCTGCTGCTGCTTCCCTTCAATCATAAGAGAACAATCTACCAACTCCTGGTAGTTGTTGAAGGTTTCTACCATCAACTGCATGCTCAACTCATCATCCAATCCTTCCAGAAACTTCTCCTGCTTAGCTGCATCCGTAGCAACGTCATCTGGGGCATATCGTGCTAGGTTACTAAAGTCCTCCACATACTGGCCAATTGTCCATCCTCCCTGGCGCAAGTTGTGAACTCTCGCTTCTTCATGGCCATAGCTCCTGCGGAAACATGGGCAGTACGGAAAGCCTGCTGAAACTGGTCCCATGTGACAGTGTCGATAGGGAAAGTGGCGGTGAAATTCTCCCACCATGATGTTGCGGGTCCTTCAAGCTGATGTGCGGCAAACTTCACCTTTTCCGCATCTGTGCATCCCGCCGTGGTCAACTCCCTTGTTGTCTTGCGGAGCCAATCATCTACTACTATCGGCTCGGTGCTGCTGGAAAACATCGGTGGATTCGACCTAAGAAAACGGGCTAAGTGATCAACAGGTGGTGGTGGTGGTGGGTTGTTGTTGTTGTTCCCCTGATTCTGATTCTGGACTAGCAACTGCATCAATGTGTTCTGCTGCTGGATCAACTGGGTGAGCTCCGGTGGGAAGGTAAATCTGGGGTCACGTCTCGGAGGCATCTGAGGGTTTAGAAAAGATGAGATTTAAGAATAGAGAGGGGTCTAGAGAGAAAACACTACCCATATGCACATGAGGCAAAAGCAAACAATTCACTTCATTAATTCAAACAAGGGCATACATCGATCTATCGCAAAAGTGCTCGGACTACTATATTTACATGGTGGACTACTACTACTGATGGGGTGGTCTATTAGAAATATTCTTTGGTTGCAGACTCCATGATATCTGCTCCAGCTTCATCAACATAGTCATCATCGCTATCATCTGGATCCGAGTCGGTGTCGTCGATGATGATGTAGTCTTCCGGGCGAATCTCCTTGGGTTCTTCGTCTTCTTCTACTGGTGTAGGGCCTCCCATAAATATTCCAATCTTCTTGATCAGATCGTCATTCTTCTCCACTAGTACTTCGATTTCCTCTTCATAATCTTCACGTGTAGCATTGAGTTCTTCCTCCAGTTCCTTGATTCTTGTCCTCGCCTTCTTTAGATCTATCATGTCGGCGCACATCTGGTTCTCCTGACGTCGAATGTGCTGATTTAACTTTTGGATAAAAGCTACAATTGATCTATCCTTCCTGGTGCTGATCATCTCCCAGTGCTCATCTCGGCGCTCACAAATCTGGTAGATAGTATCCTTGAGATCATTGCGGTAAACTTCTCCAATGCGTCCCATGGCGATGTGAGCTGCCATGCTCTTTCCTAGACTCCATGTTGGTGCATCAAAGGAAAACTCTATGGGCTCAGTGACTGGCATGAATGTCCTTCCTGGAACTTGAAGTTGAATCATCTAGCGCTCTTCTTCAGGTAAAGTGGCGTTGTAAGTCCCGGTGAATATTGGTACTCCTATGTTCAGATATCTAGTGACTTCCTTCAAGTGACGTCCAAAGGGTGTATCTTCATCCGGTTGTGTGAACTTGCTCCTTGCATCCGCCATCCTAAAAGAGTAGAAAAGATGAGAGGTCAGAATGAGAAGAGAGTAGTGATCTAGGGCTTTAGCTTAGTGGTCGTGTCCTACAGTCAGTGTGTGCTCTGATACCATCTTGTAGCGATCATACCTCAAACGGTCCAATCTCTGTGCTCCGGTGTCATCCCAGGATCAGTAATGCTGACACCACACAGTACTTGAAGGATTTATAACAGAGTAGCAATCACACACTTATTACATCGAGTGTCTCAAAACAGAACTTATTACAATAAATATGGCTTAAGGCCATCTAATAACGATAACAACGGAAGGCTTGGAAGATAAGTGAGCCCATCAACTCCAACGGCATCACTGAGTATACAATCATGACCTAAAAGCACCTTACTCGTCGTCTGAAAAGTCTGCAACATGAACGTTGCATCCCGAAACGGGTCAGCACATGGAATATGCTGGCAATGTAACACATAGAGAGCAATGGAAGAATAAGACTATACTACATGCATATTTGGCTGGTGGAAAGCTCTATGGTTACAGCTTTGCGTAAAGCCAATTTTTCCCTACTGCAAAGGAATACATTTTATTTAACTATCATGGTAGTTGTTAAACATTGAGAGTGTAGACACACTCTCAATCCCAATTAAGCATCATCATTAAAACCCAACAAAATTATCTAGAGTAACATGATGAGATTCACATGATAATCCAAGTACTAGATACTCAAGATGTCCATAATCGGGGACACGGCTAACCATGATTAGTTTATACATTTTGCAGAGGTTTGCGCACTTTTCCCCACAAGACTCGATCTCCTCCGTTGGGATTCTTGCACTACAGGGTGTTTGAGAAACGGATGACCGAGACATAGTCTTTCAGAAGCGCTCACACCTTACGATTGGGTAGACCGTTACACCTACTTTCCCCTACATCTGCTAGTCTACCACTATAAGAGTTCGCACAACTTAGTCAACTATGCTAGAGCCCATAGTAGCTTGTGGCTGCACACGGAAGTTTCTAGCATGAATAATCTCATGATCCCTTTGAGCCTGGGTGGCGGTCCAAAAGAAAAACAGGCAATCGCTGGAATTCCCAGGTGCCTCAATCCACCCAGATGTGTATTTAAGTTGCCACCTTAGATAAACCATTAATTTAACAAACTCACATCTATCATGGATTTCACTCACCCAATCCACGTCTACTAGCATAGCATGGCATAAACAAACATAGAAGTAACTCCCAAAGGTTTGATAATAAACAGGTAATAGGTACTACCTCAACTACTTCCCAAAACCACAACTTAATTAGATCCTAAACATGCAATGTGTGAGGATTGATCTAATGCAATAAAAACTGGGTAGTAGGAGGTATGATCAAAGTGTTACTTGCCTTGCTGATGATCCGCAAAACCTAGCGATTCGAAGTAGCAAGCGGCGCACTCCGGATACTCTATCGCAAACAAACAAGCATACAATAAGTACTCAACTAATGCACAGGTAAAAATCAAATAAGAGATCTAACCATAAAATTCAAGTTAAGAACTCCGGTTGGCAAAAAGAACCAAATCGAACAAAGCAATGAAAGACAAACGACAAAAGAAACAGGCTTCATTTACTATTCTGGATCTAGGGCAAATTTTACAGATGAAAAACTTGTTTGAGTTGGTTAAACAGAAAGAGGGTTTCGAGACGAAACTCCACGCGCTTGAATCGCCTGATTCAGATAAACGAGCAAAAAGTTATACTAGAACGAAAATCGGATCAGGAATCGCAATCCGAAAAATCACGGATTTAATCCGAGAAAAGAAAAACGACGAACAGATTAACGAACGAACGTTCATTATCTGGATCTAAATGATGAACGTGTTCGTTAAAACGAACGAACGAGCGAATGCTCGCTAAATAAATAAACCGAAAAACCGATCTATCTAAAAAAGGAATCTAAAAAAACTGGAAAAAAAGACGGACGGAAAACCGAACGGTTTTCTCGAGGAAAACCGCCGGCGGCTCTGGGCGGCGGCGGCTCCGGGCGGTGGCGCGGCGGGCGGCAGCGGCTTCGGGCGGCGGCGGCGTAGGGCGGCGGTCAACCTCCGGGGGGCGGCGGCGGCGTAGGGCGGCGGCGCGGCTCCGGCGGCGGGGCGGGGCGGCGGCAGGGCGGTGGCGCGGTGCACGAGGCAAGGCGGCGACGGCGGCGATGTGGCGGCGTCAGGGGCGTCGGGGTCGGGCGCTAGGGTTTGAGGCGGCTTGGGCTGGGCTCCCCGACTTATAAAGGCCGGCCGGGCCAGGTGTCCGGGTCGGACACGGCCCGGTAGGTCGGTTCGACTTTTTTTAAAAAATAATTACGCTCAGAAAATAACAAAAGAAATACTAAACGGACTCCAAAAATCCAAAAACAAAATTTCCCCGGCTTCTAAAATCAAGCCACACAGGATGAACATTTATCTGGGGCCTAAATGCAATTTTGAAAAATGCGCATTTTCCTAAATTCAAATAAAATAGCAAATAAAACCAAAATAAAATCTTATTTGATTTTTTTATTAAATCCTCAATATTTCTTTATTTTGGGAAAGTCATTTTATTCCCTCTCTCATATTTTTGTAATAGAAAATAATTGAAGATAAAATAAATAAAATCAAATGATCCTATTTTCAAAATTTGAGAAAACTCAAATTTGAAAATAACGAAATCCCCAACTCTCTCCGAGGGTCCTTGAGTTGCGTGAAATTTCTAGGATCAACCAAAATGCAATAAAATATGATATGCAATGATGATCTATTGTATAACATTCCAAATTGAAAATTTGGGATGTTACAGATAAAGTGAGTCCATCAACTCCAACAGCATAGCTAAGTGCACGACAAACGACCTATGGCACCTTACTCGTCGTCTGAAAATTCTGCAACATGATACGTTGCAGCCCGAAATGGGTTAGCACATGGAATATGCTGGCATAGTAACACAGTAGAGCAATGAACAGAATAAATGCTATCACTACATGCAATTATGGCTGGTGGAGGCTCTATGGTTATAATGTTTTGCGAAAAGCCAATTTTTCCCTACAACAAAGGAATATATTTTATTTAACTATCATGGTGGTTGAAACATTGAGAAGGTGCCTCCAACTCAATGCCAATTAAAATAATCATTAACATCCCAACAAATTAATTTAGAGTGATGAGATCAAATCAATAATTCAAGTACCAGATACTCAGGATGTCCATAACCGGGGACACGGCTAACCATGATTAGATTATACACTCTGCAGAGATTTGCGCACTTTTCCCCAAAAGACTCGATCTCCTCCGTTGGATTTCTCGCACTACATGGTGTTTGAGAAACGGATGACCGAGACACAGTCTTTCATAAGCATTAACTCTAACCGAGGGTAGACAGTACCAATCTACATCCCCTACATCTGCTAGCCTACCACTGGAAGAGGTCATGCAACATACTCAACTATGCTAGAGCCCATAATAGCTTGTGGCTGCACATGAAAGTTTCTAGCTTGAATAATCTTATCATCCCTTTGAGCCTGGGTGGCGGACCGTAGGATGATCACTCGGGTACTCCGGGATATCCTAGGACAACACTCGATTCTCCAGGTGCCCACAAGCAATCCACCCAGATGTGTATTAAAGTTGCCACCTTAAGTTTAACCATTAATTAACAAACTCACATCTGTCATAGATACTCTCAAACCCAGTCCACGTCTATGAGCATAGCATGGCAATATAAGCATAACGTAGAAGTAACTCCCAAGGGTTTGATCATAAAATAGGTAATAGGTTCTACCTCATCAACTACTTCCCAGACCCACATGTTAAGAGATCCTACTCAGGCAATGTTTGGGGTTGTAACTAATGCATAAAAACTGGGTAAAAGCGATAAGTTACTTGCCTTGCTGACGGTCCGCAAAACCTAGTGACTCGTAGTAGCACGCTTCGCACTCCGGGAATTCGATCGCAAACAAACAATAACATACATAAGCAATCAAGCAAGGATGCACGGGTAAAACTCAAATAAGAAGATCTAACGAGAAAGTTCAACTGAAGAACTCCGGTTTGCAAAAAGAATCAAATCAAACGTAGCAATGAAACTCAAACTATGAAAGAAACAAGATCCGTTTACTAATCTGGACTAAAGTCAAATTTTACAGTAGCAAAATCTTGTTCAAGTTGGTTAAACAGAAACAGGGCTTCGAGACAAAGATCTAGGCATTTGTTTCACCTGATTTGGATAAACGACCGAAAAGATAAGCTAAAATGAAGATCAGGGCAGAAATCACGATCGAAAATAATCACGGAAAAAACCCTGGAAAGAAAAACCAGACAAACAGGCTAACGAACGAATGTTCGCTGTCTGCGGCTAACTGACGAACAGCGTTCATTAAACGAACGAACGGACGAGCGTCTGCTAAATAACTAAACAGAGAAAAACCGAACCGAAATAAAATAAAATGTATCTAGTTTTTTTAAAACCGGGGTTTTTACCTAAAACCGAAAAAACGACGTCTCAGATCTGGTCGGGTCGGCGACGGCTCCGATGACGTGCGGCGCGGCTTCGGCAAGGCGAGGCAGCGGCGGCGGCGAGCAGCGTGGACGAGCGGCGGCACGGCAACGGCATAGCACGGCAGTGGTGGCGAGCGGGCGGCGGGCGGCGTGTCGAAGAGCGGCGGCAGGCGGCGCGGGGCTGGCGTGGGCAGGCGGCGGCGACGACTTGGGGCTCCTAGGGGGCCCCGGGTGGGCTTTTAAAGGGGGTCGAGGTGGTGGCGGCGACTTGGGGAGGGGGTCGGCGCGCCGGGTGCGGCTCGGACTCCTCCGAGCCGGCGACGACACGGGATGGGGAGGGCGGCACGGCAGCTGGGCCAGCTGGGCCTCGGCTCAGTTCGGTCCGGCGGGGAGTTATTTTTTTAAACAGGTTTCGCCCGAAAAATCCTAGAAATAAAAATAAAAATCTAAAAATGCCAAAACAAATTTTCACTGTCTAAATAAAATATTTAGAACAGGATGAACATTTTCTTGGCCTAAAAATGCAATTTTTATAATATGCAAATTTTCCTAATTCAAATAAGATTGCAGAAAAATCCAAATAAAATTACTTATTTACTTTTAATAATTTTCCTCTAATATTTCATTTATTTTGGAGAAGTCATATTATCTCCTCTCATATATTTTTATTAGAAATATTTTCGAAGAGAAAAATAATTAAAACCAAAATTATCCTTGTTTTGATATCTGAGAAAAATTCAAATATGAAAATGATGAAATCCCCAACTCTCTCCGTGGGTCCTTGAGTTGCTTAGAATTTCGAGGATCGCGAAACGAAATGCAATAAAATATGATATGCATGAATGATCTAAGCATAACATTCCAAATTGGAAATTTGGGATGTTACAAACCTACCCCCTTAAGATGAATCTCGCCCTCGAGATTCGGGTTGGCTAGAAAATAGGTGTGGGTGGTCTTTGCGTAGATCATCCTCTCATTCCCAAGTGGCTTCATCCTCGGTATGGTGGCTCCACTGGCCCTTGCGAAACTTTATAACCTTGTTGCGAGTAACTCAGGTGGCAAACTCGAGAATCTTGACTGGTTTCTCCTCATAGGTCAGATCACTGTCCAACTGAATTGCTTCCTGGGGCACTGTATCTCTCAAAGGGATATCAGCCATCTCTGCATGGCACTTCTTCAACTGGGAAACATGAAACACATCATGAACTCCTGACAGTCCTTCGGGTAACTCCAACTTGTAGGCTACCTCTCCCATACATTCCAAAACTCGGTATGGTCCTACAAATCTCGGGGCTAACTTTCCCTTGACTCCAAATCACTTAACTCCTCAGAGCGGTGACACATGAAGATATGCTCTATCTCCGACTTCATAGACTACCTCCTTGCATTTTGAGTCTACATAGCTCTTCTGTCTGGACTGTGCTACCTTCAGTCTATCTCGAATCAGCTTAACCTTCTCTTCTGACTCTTTGATCAAATCTGGTCCAAACAACTAACGGTCTCCAACTTCATCCCACATTAACGGTGTCCTGCACCTTCATCCATACAGGGCTTCGAACGGTGCCATCTTCAAACTGGCCTGGTAACTATTGTTGTATGAGAACTCCGCGTAGGGCAAGTTGTCGTCCCAACTAGATCCATAATCTAGCGCACAAGCTCTCAACATGTCCTCCAGAATCTCATTGACTCTCTCGGTCTGTCCATCTGTCTGCGGATGAAAGGATGTACTGAACTCTAGCCTGGTACCCAAAGTCTGGTGCAGCTGGTGCCAAAACTTTGAAGTAAACTATGTTCCTCTATCTGATACGATGGTCCTCGGAACTTCGTGCAGACATACGATCTTGGTCATATATATCTTGGCCAACTTCGCACTGGTATAGGTGGTTTTCACTCGGATAAAGTGAGCTACTTTGGTTAAGCGGTCCACTACTACCCAGATAGAATCATATCCCGATTGGGTCCTCGGTAATCCGGTGATAAAATCCATGCCAAGCTTGTCCCACTTCCATTCGGGTATAGGCATAGGCTGCAGCATCCTGCTGGCTTCTGATGTTCTGCCTTCACTCTCTGACATACATCATATATGGCTACATACTCGGAAATATCCTTCTTCATACCAGTCCACCAGAAACGCTCCTTCAAATCAAAGTATGTCTTGGTGTTTCCGGGGTGTATCGAGTATGGAAACTCATGTGCTTCCTGTAGTATCAACTTCCTGATCCCTGCATTATCGGGCACATAAATACGGTCCTCAAACCACAAGGTGTCGTGCTCATCCTCACGAAAACCTTTGGCTTTTCCTTTGCTCATTCTCTCCTTTATTTCAGCAATTTCCTTGGCATCCTTCTGAGCTTCATGACTCTTTCTCAACAGGGTTGACTGAACTTCCATTTCTGCAACAAAACCTCTAGGAACAATCTCCAAACGAAGCTCCTTGAGATCTTCGGCTAACTCCTTTGGCAATCCTCCTGTTAAGAGAGTATTGACGTAACTCTTCCGGCTCAAAGCGTCTGCTATGACATTGGCCTTTCCTGGATGATAGTGCAGCTTCATGTCATAATCCTTTATAAGCTCCAACCATCTCCTCTGCCTGAGATTCAACTCCTTCTGTGTGAAAATGTTCTTCAAACTCTTATGATCCGTGTACACATCACAACGGTTTCCAATAAGAAAATGTCTCCAGGTTTTGAGTCCATGAACTACATCTGCTAACTCCAAATCATGTGTGGCGTAATTCAACTCATGCGGTCGAAGTTGACGTGAGGCATATGAAACAACTCTTCCGTCCTGCATAAGTACTCCTCCAAGTCCTAAGCGTGATGCGTTGCAATACACTTGGAAATCTTTGCGTATATCTGGCAGAATCAGCACTAGGGCTATAGTCAGACGTTTCTTCAACTCCTGGAAACTTGCTTCACATTCTTCAGTCCAATGGAACTTGGTGTCCTTCTTCAACAGCTCTGTCATGGGCTTTGCAATCTTAGAGAAATTCTCAATGAATCTCTGATAATATCCCGCGAGTCCTAGAAAACTGCGGATCTCTCCAACTGAGGTGGGTGCCAACCACTCAGTGACTGACTGAACCTTAGTAGGGTCTACTGCTATACCTTCACCTGATATAACATGTCCAAGAAATCCAACTTCCTTCAACCAAAACTCACATTTGCTGAACTTGGCATACAACTAATGTTCCCTGAGCTTCTCAAGAACTAATCGCAAATGCTCCTTGTGCTCCTCTTCATTCTTCGAGTATACCAAGATATCATCAATGAACCCCACTACAAACTTATCCAAGAACTCCATAAACACCTTATTCATCATGCTCATGAAATAGGCAGGGGCATTAGTCAATCCAAATGACATAACCGTGTACTCATAAAGCCCATACCTTGTGGTGAAAGCTGTCTTAGGTATATCTTTTTCTCGAATACTTTAGCTCCTTGCAACTGATCAAACAAATCATTGATCATCGGCAGTGGGTACTTGTTCTTGATTGTCACTTCATTCAACGCATGATAATCAGCAACCATCCTCAATGATCCATCCTTTTTCTCAACCAGGAGCACTAGGGCTCTCCATGGTGATGAACTTCGTCGAATGTAACCTTTCTCCAATAACTCCTTGATCTGCTTCTTAATCTCCTCCAGATCATTCGCGGGCATCTGGTATGGTCTCTTCGATATCGGTCCGGTGCCTGGCAATAGCATTATCAAAAACTCAATATCATGATCTGGCGGCATGCCTGGTAATTCCTCTGGAAATACATCCAGGTAATCCTTCACTACAGGCACTTCTTCCTGAACAACTCCCGTGAGGGAATTTACGTGAGTACTCTTTGGAGTATGCCTGGATACATACTTAATCCTTTTTCCCTCCGGGGTGGTGAGTAGAATTGACCTACTGGCGCAATCAATGTTTCCTCCATACTTTGATAACCAATCCATCCCCAGTATCACATCCAATCCTTGGGATTCCAAAATTATTAGGTCTGAGGGGAAAACATGGCTGCCGATGGTTAAGGGTAACCGGTCGCACCATCCGCTGGCCATATACTCTACACCGGGTGAGCTCACTAGCAAAGGTGTCCTAAGGGCTAATGTGGGTAACATAAACTTGTTCACAAATCCCCTTGAAATGTATGAATGTGATGCACCAATATCAAAAAGAACGAGAGCGGTAAATGACTTAACCAAAAACTTACCGATGACTGCATCTGGCTGCTCTTCAACTTCCTCCACATTCACGTGGTTCACTTGTCCCTTGTTGAAAGGGTTGGGCTTCTTCCCAAAGCTTCCATTGCCATTTCCATTATTTGCTTCAGAACACTCAGTGGCATAGTGTCCAGTCTTCCCACACTTGAAACAAAGTGATGTGGCTTAACTCCTTCTTGGCAGGCGTGCTTGGGTTAGAGAGGTTCTGGTTGCTGCCTGCTCCACTCCCATTTCCATTCCTAGGGACATGGTGGTTATGCGGAATTCCTCCATTGTGGTTATGGCCTCCATGGTTATGGGTAAATCCTCTCGGGTTCGGGGTAAAACGAGGCTTCTACGATGCTCCTAAATTGTACTTTCCTTGCCCATACTTCCTCTTGCGTCTCTCAATCTGCTGCTGCTTCCCTTCAATCATAAGAGCCTTATCTACCAACTCCTGGTAGTTGTTGAATGTTTCCACCATCAACTACATACTCATCTCATCATTCAGCCCTTCCATAAACTTCTCATGTTTCGCGGCATCGGTGGCCACGTCATCTGGGGCATAACGAGATAGCTTGCTAAACTCCTCCACGTACTACCCTACAGTACGGTTTCCCTGGCGTAAGTTGCGAAACTCACGCTTCTTCATACTCATAGCTCCAGTTGAGACATGAGTAGTGCAGAATGCTTGCCTAAACTGCTCCCAAGTAACATTGGCTATGGGGAAAGTGGTTGTGTAATTCTCCCACCATGCGGCTACGGGTCCATCCAATTGGTGTGCGGCAAAACGCACCTTCTCAGCATCTGTGCAACCGGCAATCCTGCATAGCCAGTCATCCGCAACTATGGGCTCAGTGCTACTAGAAAACACCGGCGGTTGTAACCTCAAAAAATGGGCTAAGTTGTCAACTGGAGGTGGTGGCGGTGGGTTGTTGTTATTGTTGTTGTTGCCCTGATTCTGAACTAGCAACTGCATCAATGTATTCTGCTGCTGGATCAAATGAGTGAGCTCCAGTGGGAAGACAAATCCGGGGTCACGTCTTGGAGGCATCTGATGTGTTTAGAGGGGAGATATTAGAATAGAAAAAGGTCTAAGGAGAAAAATCACTACCCATATGCACATGAGACAAACACAATCATATCACATCACTCAATCAATCAAGCAAAGGCATACAAATGGGTCTAGAACTATTGTTACAGTGCTCGGAGTACTAATATATACATGGGGGAATACTACTAATCATATGGTGGTCTACTAGAAATTTTGATCGGTGGAAGATTCCATGATATTTGCTCCAGCTTCGTCTTCATAATCATCATCACTGGGGTCGGAGTCGGTGTCGTCGATGATGATGTAGTCTTCAGAATGAATCTCCTTGGGTTCGTCGTCTCCTCCTCCTGGCGCGGGGTCTCCCATGAAAACTCCTAGATTCCTGGTCAGGTCGTCATTCATGTCCACTAGTATCATCATTTCCTCCTCATATCCATCACGTGTAGACTTGAGTTCCTCTCCTAGCTCTATGATCCTGGTCATCGCCCTCTCCAAATCTATCATGCTTGCGCATATCTAGTTCTCTTGGCGACAAATGTGATGATTTAACTCCTGGATGAAGGCTGCAATGGACCTATCATTCCTGGTGTTGATCATCTCCCATTGCCCATCTCGGCACCCACATATCTAGTAGATAGTGTCCTTAAGCTCGTTGTGATAAACTTCGCCGATGCGTCCCATGGTCATGTGGGATGCCATGCTCCTTCCTAGACTCCAGGTTGGTGCATCAAAGGAAAACTCTATGGGCTCAGTGACTGGCGTGAATGTCCTTCTTGGAACTTGAACCTGAATCCTCCAACGCTCCTCTTCTGGTAAAGTGGTGGTGTAGGTCCTGGTGAAGCTTGGTATTCTGATGTTCAGGTACCTAGTGACTTCCTTCAAGTGTCGTCCAAAGGGTGTGTCTTCATCCGGCTGTGTAAACTTGTTCCTTGAGTCCGCCATCCTAAGGAGTAGAAAATGGAGAGGAGTCAGAAATGAGTAGAGAAGAGTGCCCTATGGCTCATCTTAGTGGTCGTGTCCTGCATCCAGTGTGTGCTCTGATACCATCTTGTAGCGACCCGACCTTAGACGGTCAAGTCTCTGTGCTTCAGTGTCATCCCTAGATCGGTAATGCTGACACACACAGTACTCGAAGGATTTATAACAGAATAGCAATCACACATTTATTACATCGAAAGTCTCAAAAGAGAACTTATTACAATAAATATGACTTAAGGCCATCTAAATAAGATAACATCGGAAGGCTTAGAAGATAAAGTGAGTCCATCAACTCCAACGACATAGCTGAGTGCACGACAAATGACCTATGGCACCTTACTCGTCGTCTGAAAAGTCTGCAACATGATACGTTGCAGCCCGAAACAGGTCATCACATGGAATATGCTGGCATAGTAACACAGTAGAGAAATGAACAGAATAAATGCTATCACTACATGCAATTATGGCTAGTGGAGGCTCTATGGTTATAATGTTTTGCGAAAAGCCAATTTTTTCCTACAACAAAGGAATATATTTTATTTAACTATCATGGTGGTTGAAACATAGAGAAGGTTCCTCCAACTCAATCCCAATTAAAATAATCCTTAACATCCCAAAAAATTAATTTAGAGTGATGAGATCAAATCAATAATTCAAGTACCAGATACTCAGGATGTCCATAACTGGGGACACGGCTAACCATGATTAGATTATACACTCTGCAGAGGTTTGCGCACTTTTCCCCACAAGACTCGATCTCCTCCGTTGGATTTCTCGCACTACATGGTGTTTGAGAAATGGATGACCGAGACACAGTCTTTCAGAAGCATTAACTCTAACCCTGGGTAGATAGTACCAACCTACATCCCCTACATCTGCTAGCCTACCACTGGAAGAGGTCATGCAACATACTCAACTATGCTAGAGCCCATAATAGCTTGTGGCTGCACATGGAAGTTTCTAGCATGAATTATCTTATGATCCCTTTGAGCCTGGGTGGCGGGCCGTAGGATGATCACTCGGGTACTCCGGGATATCCTAGGACAACACTCGATTCTCCAGGTGCCCACAAGCAATCCACCCAGATGTGTATTAAAGTTGCCACCTTAAGTCGAAATATTAATTAACAAACTCACATCTGTCATGGATACTCTCAAACCCAATCCACATCTACGAGCATAGCATGGCAATATAAGCATAACCTAGAAGTAATTCCCAAGGGTTTGATCATAAAATAGGTAATAGGTTCTACCTCATCAACTACTTCCCAGACCCACATGTTAAGAGATCCTACTCATGAAATGTTTGGGGTTGTAACTAATTCATAAAAACTGGGTAAAAGGGATATGATCAAAGTGTTACTTGCCTTGCTGACGATCCGCAAAACCTAGTGACTCGTAGTTGCACGCTTCGCACTCCAGGAATTCTATCGCAAACAAACAATAGCATACATAAGCAATCAAGCAAGGATGCACGGTAAAACTCAAATAAGAAGATCTAACCAGAAAGTTCAACTGAAGAACTCCGGTTTGCAAAAAGAATCAAATCAAACGGAGCCACGAAATCAAACTATGAAAGAAACAAGATCTGTTTACTAATCTGGACTATAGTCAAATTTTATAGTACCAAAATCTTGTTCAAGTTGGTTAAACAGAAAGAGGGCTTCGCGACGAAGATCTAGGCGTTTGTTTAACCTGATTTGGATAAACGAGCGAAAAGATAAACTAAAATGAAGATCAGGGCAGAAATCGCAATCAAAATAATCGCGGAAAAACCCTGGAAAGAAAAACGAGATGAACAGGCTAACGAACGAACGTTCGCTGACTGCGGCTAACTGACGAACAACGTTTGTTAAAATGAACGAATGGACGAGCGTCCGCTAAATAACTAAACCGGTGTCACACCCTAGCTAGTCATGCATTAGAGTGTTGCATCATGTTTATTCTTTCATCAGAAACTTGAAATGGGGATGACAGAACCCCCAGTTCCCACTGAAACCAATTAGGGTTACTAAAATAATTCTTCAATGAACCTGAAATGCCCTTCTAAAATGTCCATCATTTTAGCCTTGGTTCAGAACCTCTGCCAAAAATGGTGCACACTTTTCTAGGCCATCCTAGGGTTCTTGAGTTAAATCATAACTATTTGAATTTGGGCATTTAAAATAATATAAAATATTTAAATGCTCAAATATCTCCAAACTAAAATGTTTCATGTTGGAAATATTCCAACTATGGACCAGGAGTAGTTTGGTGATTTTTGGAGTTGTCTAGATATTTTATTTAATTCAACAAAGTTGCAGAAATATTAAATAAAACAGAAAACAGAATATAAAAAAAAGGGGAAAACCCTACCTGGCGCCACCGCAGCCCACTAGCCAGCCCACCTGCCGGCCCAGCCCAGCACCGCTCCAGCGAGCTGCTTCGGCCAGGCAGGCAGGCAGGTGCCCGACGGCGACCGCGGCGTGCGCCACGCACCTGCTCGCCGCCTCGCCGCTCCCCTCGCCAGGTGACGACGTGGATCGTCCTCCCTCTCTCCCCCGAACCCCCCAGACACCCCCTCTCCTCTCCAGCTCCTCCCCCTCGCACGCCCCAGCCATGGCCGACGCCACCATCGCCGCACCACCGTCGTAGCCGTGCTCCCCGTCGTCTCCACGCCGTCTCACCGTGTCCAGGAGCTTCGCCGCTGTCCACTTCATCGAGCAGCCGAGCCCCGAGCGCTCGCAACGCCCGAGACCACCGCACCGACCTCGCCCGAGCTCACCGTCGCCGGAGATCCCCTTCAACGCCGACGTCGCTCCGGTCCATCTCCGACCGCACCAAGGACTCCGTCGCACTCACTGTGAGCTTAGCCATCTTCCCCTCCCTTCCGTTCTTGCTCCCGAGCCGTGTAGCAACCTCCCGGAGCTCAACCGCACCCACCGCCGTGGACCTCGTCGCCGACGTGCTCCCGGTCATCCTCCGGCCACAAGATGGTGTCCATCTTGCTCACCGCGTTCCACAGCACCTAGCTAGCCACTCCACGAGCCTCACCGAACCCTCTAGCACCAAGTTCACCTCCGACCGAACCTCGGTGGCCGCCAAAGTCGTCGCCGGCGTCGACTCCGGCCACCCCGACCCCAACGGACTCCGCCAAGAGCCGCGGGTCGTCCTCAGCTTCACTCCGGTGGTCGCCACGTTCCATTTGGTGGCCGAAACGTCCAAAACCACTATCGCCGCCGCACTGTTGGTCGCCGCCGGCCAGAACTCCGGCGAGCTGACGTGGCCTAGTTAATTAACCACTAACCCACCACCCACAGACGCTGACAAGTGGGCCCCAGGGGTTAGTCAAAGCTAACCAGCCCGGGGTCAACGCGGGATTAGCCCCTGTGACACTGACGTGTGGACCCCACACGTCAGGTTTGACCCGAGCCAGCCCTGTTGACCTGCTGATGTCATTATGATGTCAGGCTGACGCAGTAAATGATATTTCTGGATTTAAATTAAATCAGGAAATTCCAGAATATTATTTAAACTTCAAAAATTCATAACTTTTATTCTGTAACTCCAAATTGGACAAATTATATATGAAAAATGATCAGAAAAATCCAATCTATCCATCTGTACCATTTTCATGCATGATCAAACAAGTTAAGTTGATGTTTTAATCAGAACAAGGAAAGGCACTTTAAAAGGCCATATTTGAATTTGAAATTTGAATCTTTGATTCAAATTTGTTCAAACCCTTCTGGTTATAGTTGCATTAGCCCAACACACTCATATTGCCATGTTTCATGCATGCATCATATTGTTGCACATTGTTTGGTGATGTCTGTGTATCGTTATCCTTTGCGACAGGATCTGTTCCCGAGGAGTACCGTGATTACCCTAACGAAGAACCGTATCCGTGCAACGAACCATCAGGCAAGCAACCAACCATTTGATCATATCGATACAATCCCATGTTCTCGCTCCTGCTCTCTTTTACTGCATTAAGACAACGCGATTCAAACTGCTGTGTGCTACGGTAGTTGAACCCATTTCCTCTGCATGACCTGTCATTGCCACAGTAACTAGATGAAACCCACTAGCATGTGTAGGAGTTGATTGAGCCATATGTATGTGTTGTTCCTACCTTGCTATGCCTGCTATGCTTAGAGTCGTGTCAGGTCTGGTTCATCTGGGTGATGGGCTAGAGTGAAATGATTATGTCGGTAATGAGAGTGGTGTAGTGAACACGATTTGGTAAAGGTATCGATGAGAGGCCATGTAGGAGTACATGGTGGGTTGTTTCATTGAAGCCGACCTTAAGCACTGAGATCTGTATGTGTGATTTAAGAATCAGCTACTACCATGCATTGGGCCCGAAACCAATGGACCCTCTCGACTTCTTATTCACCCTAGTTCTCCGTCCAGGAGTTGCAAGTAGTTTCTGGTGTTTGTAGCCTACTGGAGGCCGTGGACAGCGCTGACCGTAGGGGTGGGCTGTGATGCGGTAGGTACGTGGCCGGGTGTACCGAATACCCGTTAGGTATCTCGGGAACCCTGTTCACATCGTTCGGGGCCGTATGGGAAACCTCGGCCGGACTCCCTGCGGATGGAACCTGAATAGGCGATAAACCTGGACTGGAGGCTTAGGTGATTAGGTAGGTCGTGGCCGACACCCACGTTGGGCTTCCGCTTGAAGGTTGCCGAGTACATGTCGTGTAAACGACGATAAGTGGTGAGAGCGTGTATGAAGAAGTACACCCCTGCAGGGTTAACATGATCTATTCGAATAGCCGCGTCCGCGGTAAAGGACTACTTGGTTGCCTATACAGTTCATAGACAAGTAAATGGAAACTATTAAAAGCCTCAAGATAAGTGTGAGTGCCGAGGATGGCTCTTCCGTAGGAAGACGGAGGTGGATCCTCGGTAGTGTATTGAAGTGGTGAATAGTGGACTCGTGTGCGCAAAACATTTCAAGTTGGTGTATCGTAGGATAGTCTAGCCAAGAGTCAAAGCTGGCTTGCTGCAATAACTCCACCAACCCTTCTTGATACTATGCATGTATGTAGGATCTGATGTAAGTCTTGCTGAGTACCTTTGTACTCATGTTGCTATAATCTACATTTTTACAGAAGACGCTGCAACCCCTTCTGATGGGTTCTATGTAGACGTTGACATCAACGAGTAGGCTAAAGACCCAGGTGGTGACCCTGAGCTTGTGATGGACCACATAGTATAGTTAGGCTTCCAAGCCTCTTTTATTTTACTAGTTGTCTGTACTCAGACAAGTTACTTCCGCTGTTGGCTTGTATGACTGTATGACTTGTATGTTGGGTCGTGAGACCCGTACCTGTGTGTATGATATGAATGGCTCCCTGAGCCTTAAATAAAGTACTTGTGTCATAGAGTCATGTTGTGATGCTTCGTTGTATTTGCACATATCGAGCATATTGTGTGTATGTTTGAAATGCTTGGTATGTGTGGGTTCTGACTATCTAGTTGTTTATCTTTAGTAGCCTCTCTTACCGGGAAATGTCTCCTAGTGTTACCGCTGAGCCATGGTAGCTTGCTACTGCTCTGGAACACTTAGGCTGGCCGGCATGTGTCCTTCTTCGTTCCTGTGTCTGTCCCTTCGGGGAAATGTCACGCTTTGAGTACCGGAGTCCTGTTAGCCCGCTACAGCCCGGTTTACCGGAGTCCTGCTAGCCCAGTGCTACAGCCCGGACCCACTTGCTGATGACCGACACGTTCGAAGCTGGGTCATGGATGCCTGTCCCTGTAAGTCTGTGCCACTTTGGGTTTACGACTAGTCATGTCAGCCCGGGCTCTTTATCATATGGATGCTAGCGACACTATCATATACGTGAGCCAAAAGGCGCAAACGGTCCCGGGAAAAAGGTAAGACGACACCCGTGGGGATACCGTGCGTGAGGCCGCAAAGTGATATGAGGTGTTACCAGCTAGATCGATGTGACATCGAGTCGGGGTCCTGACAGCGTTGGCATCAGAGCCGGACTGCCTGTAGGTTCTCCAAGCCAAACTGGTCGATGTTGAGTCTAGAAATTCTTTAGTTATATGTAGGGGAATTGTTTGTGGGTTGGAACGTAAGGCTCTTTTTACTCCTTATATCTTATGACATTCTGATCTGAGTCAGTCCATTCTTCCACCGGGGGTTAAGGAATTAGGATCTGTTCTCTCTATCAGGATCACGAGTTACTAATCAGTAGTACCTTATAAGTTTGGTGGTTACAAGCCTAGTTCAGTTCTACTACCACATCATGTTGTAAGAATGGTTTCAAGACTTGATATGATGATGTTGAGTGTGTACGAAATCCTTTGTCAAATGTCTCAATATCCTTTTTGAGCATTTACAGCTGTTATGCTGCCGAAATTTTGCTAGAAATTCTAATGCCTTTGCATTATAATTGTGCTTTCAGATGGCCACTCGCGACCTCAATCAAGTGGTTCGCCTGACTCGATGCCTAGATGTACCCGGCCATACCGCTAAGTTGGTCAGGGTAATGACTGAGGCTGGATACCGCTGGTATCCTGAGTACACGGTCGAAGAGCAATTCCGAGATTTTAATCAAAGCCAGTATCTCTGCACTGTCAGGATATTTCCTTCTTATCCTGGATCCACTGAGCCTCTTCACTGCTCCTATGGACTCGGGGTTACTATCGAAATGGCTGTGCAGGATGCCGCCTACTCTATGATGACCATTATGCGAGTCAGATCTGGTCTATTTCGGGACTCTGACTTCCGGTATATGCCAGGATCACTTCCGGGAGCACAAGGATATTTTCAGGCTATATATGCTGACTCCACTCAGGAGGATTCACGGACTCGCACCACTGCTGAGATGCTCGAGGATAAGGACCGTGAAAATCGGGCCTTAAGGTTAGAGCTCTTCAATACCCGTGCTGACCACTGGGCCACTTTGACTCGGTTCGCACCGGCAGTGCAAGCTGGATATTCAGACATGCGCGATCTCTATCCTGTGAGATCTGCTCTGCCAGACGTGATGGTTTGGCGTGATGTAGGAGGCATCACCCCACCTCGCGGTCCCCGCAGGCCACCGTTTGCTGGTCCAAGGCCTCATCCTAGCCCCTATGGTCCACAAGCTCCGCGAGACCGTCTGTTTCCGGATGATCATGTTGAACTTCCGGGCTATGGAGGTGACTTCTACGAGGACTACTACGGATCGGTCTGAGTTAGTAGTAGTATCACTGGTTCGCACTAGCTGTGTCGTCTGTCGTCCCGCGTGACTCGTGGGATATGACCTAGTTTGTACTCTTCCGGAGTTGTAGAAAAATAATGTATAGGAGTTTGGAATGCCTCCGATGAGATGTAATCCCTTTTCACCGTAATAGTACTTTGTTTGGTCTTGTACTAAACCTTGTATGGTGTGTATGACGATGGAATAAAGAAGCAGTTTCTGTATCTACCATGTCATACGGATGATCATCTTGCATTCCGAGTTATTCCTTGCATTATGTATCCTATGTCGGAATTTTATCATTCTGACTAAATCATTGGCTTGTTTACCTAGGATGGTCAACACGCGCGCCAACCCTGCTTCTCAAGAGCAGGCCGAAGGCAGTGAAGCCAGAAATGAAAATCTGCCTCATCCTCCTTCACTAGCCGAGGTGATGATGGAAGCTGAGAGAAACAAGCGGGAGACAAACCGTTTGTTGGAGCGTATTGAACAGAATACAGCACACCATCAGAGGGCTAACGTGGTGTCACTCAGCGATTTTATCAAATTGCATCCACCCACGTTCCACCACTCCGTCGAGCCTCTCGACGCTGATGACTGGCTTCGCAGTATCTCTCACAAACTGCGTTCCGCGCTGGTAGCGGAGGCTGACAAGGTCACCTTTGCTGCTTATCATCTTGAAGGCCCCGCCAGTCTATGGTGGGAGAATTTTGGAGCCATGCGCCCAGCGGGCCATGTCACAACTTGGGCTGAATTCAGCGACGCTTTCCGTGAACACCACATTCCGGAGGGTCTCATGGACCGTAAGCGTGAAGAATTTTGCAATTTCACCCAAGGCCGACTTTCTGTGGATGCCTATAGCAGAGAGTTTGGTAAGCTCGCCCGTTATGCAACCGAGGAAGTTTCTACTGACGCCAAGAAGCAAGCAAGGTTCCGTAAGGGCCTTAGTCCTGAGCTTCGTCGCGACCTCCGTCTGCATGAGTGCACATCTTTTTCGAAACTTGTCAACAAAGCCATCAGTGCTGAAACTGGTCAGACTGACTACGACGCAACACGCAAGCATGGACGTGATATGGGCTCCTCATCCGGTGCTGGTCCTCAGAAGCGCCGCGTGTGGGTACCCAACACCGCCCTGCCACCCAGGTTCACACCGAGGCCATCCTTCCAGGCGCCTCGCCCCGCTCAACAGTCTGCTCCAGCCAAGCCCTATGGGGGTCCATCCAATAATGCTCCTCCACGTACCAGTTCCGTGACTTGTTTCAAGTGTGGGGAATCTGGTCATTATATGCGTGAGTGTCCCCAGACGAACCCCAATCAATCTGCTAAAGCTGTTGGCCGTGGCAAGCCGACAGGGAAAGTATTCCACGCTAAACCGGCCACCGCTTCACGTGGCCATGTCAACTGTGTCTCTGCCGAAGAAGCTCAAGAGGATCCCAACGTCGTTCTCGGTACGCTTCTTGTTAATTGCCACCCGGCATCTGTTCTTTTCGATACAGGAGCCTCTCATTCCTTTATATCTGAAAATTATGCTCGTTTGCATAACGTTGCATTCTGTGATCTGCCGTCCACTATGGAAATCTCTACCCCTGGGTCTAGATGGCAGACCTCTAGGGTAAGTTATGGAAATGAAATCCAAGTCGACAGACTTGTTTTTCTCGCATCTTTGATAGCCCTTAAATCTTCAGATATTAATATCATTTTGGGTATGGACTGGATGTCAGCTCATCAAGCCAAAATTGATTGCTTCTCTAGGACCGTTCAACTCACCCATCCTTCGGGGAAGATAGTCAATGTTTTGACCCGAATAGCCAAGCGGCAGTTATATTCTCTTAACGCCAGCCCTTTGCCAGACCTTGAGGACGTTCCGGTAGTCCGTGATTTTCCGGATGTCTTTCCAGAGGAATTGCCAGGTGTTCCACCTGACAGGGATGTTGAGTTCGTAATAGACCTCATTCCAGGTACCGTTCCGATTGCTAGAAGACCTTATAAGATGGCACCCCTAGAACTAGCAGAGCTTAAGAAACAACTCGATGAGTCCTTGAAAAAGGGTTTCATCCGCCCTAGTTCATCTCCGTGGGCTTGCCCCGTCCTATTCGTCAAGAAGAAGGATGGTACGGACCGGATGGTTGTAGATTACCGACCTGTCAATTTGGTCACAATCAAGAACAAATATCCACTTCCCAGGATCAACGATCTGTATGATCAGCTCGCTGGATCCTCAGTCTTCTCCAAGATGGATTTGAGGTTGGGCTACCATCAAATCAAAATCAGAAACGGGGACATTCCTAAAACGGCCTTTGTTACTCGTTACGGCCAATACGAGTACACCGTCATGTCCTTCGGTTTAACCAACGCTCCAGCCACTTTTTCTCGGTTAATGAACTCAATCTTCATGGAGTATTTGGATAAATTCGTCGTAGTTTATCTCGATGATATACTCATCTACTCCAAGAACGAGGAAGAACATGCCGAACATCTAAGGCTAGTGTTGCAGAAACTTCGAGAGCATCGCCTTTATGCCAAATTTTCAAAATGTGAATTCTGGTTGCCAGAAGTGACCTATCTGGGTCACGTAATATCTGGTAAAGGTATTGCTGTTAACCCTGAGCGAGTTCAAGCTGTCCTTGACTGGACTCCACCCGAATCGGTCAAGCAAGTTCGGAGTTTTCTAGGCTTAGCGAGCTATTGCCGTCGCTTTGTCGAGAACTTCTCCAAAGTTGCTAAACCTCTAACCGAACTCCTCAAGAAAGATAAGAAGTTCGAATGGACTCCACAATGTGAGCACAGTTTTCAGGAACTGAAAAGACGCCTGACTTCTGCTCCCGTGCTGGTACCACCAGATTTCTCCAAGGACTTTGTTATCTACTGCGACGCCTCGCGACAAGGACTAGGTTGCATCCTTATGCAAGATCGACACGTAATTGCTTACGCTTCACGGCAATTGCACCCACATGAGGAGAATTATCCTACTCATGATCTAGAACTTGCAGCCGTAGTCTATGCACTTAAGACCTGGCGACATTACCTCCTCGGTAATCGTTGCGAAATATTCACTGATCACCAAAGTCTGAAGTACATTTTCACCCAACCGGATTTGAATCTCAGGCAAAGACGTTGGGTTGAATTGATCACAGACTTCGACTTAGGAATAACCTATACCCCAGGGAAAGCCAACGTCATGGCTGATGCGCTAAGTCGTAAATCTTATTGTAACAACCTGATGTTACAACAAAGTCAACCGCTTCTCCATGAGGAATTTCGGAAGCTTAACCTTCACATTGTACCTCAAGGTTTTCTCTCCACCTTGGTGGCAAAACCTACCCTTACGGATCAAATTATCAAAGCACAGAAGGTAGATCCGGGAATCTCCCGCATCAAGAGGAACATTCAGAAAGGAGTTGCGAATTGTTTCTCCGTTAATGATCAAGGAGTCGTATACTTCGGGGATCGACTAGTGGTTCCCAAGGTGCGCAACCTGAGGCGATTGATCCTTAAGGAAGCCCATGAATCTCCTCTCACCATTCATCCCGGTAGTACTAAAATGTATCAGGACCTACGCCAGAGGTTCTGGTGGACTAGGATGAAGAGAGAAATTGCTCAGTATATTGCCAATTGCGACGTCTGTCGTCGTGTAAAAGCAGAGCATCAACGGCCTGCTGGCACCCTTCAACCCTTAGCTATTCCTGAATGGAAATGGGATAAAATTGGTATGGATTTCATTACCGGTTTTCCCAGGACCAAAAGAGGGAATAATGCTATTTTCGTCGTGGTCGATCGTCTTTCCAAGGTAGCTCATTTCTTACCTGTTCGTGAGAGTATAACCGCTAGTCAACTGGCAGACTTATACATCTCCCGGATAGTGTCTCTCCATGGTGTTCCTTTGGAAATCAATTCGGATCGAGGAAGTCTTTTCACCTCTCGATTTTGGGAAAGTTTCCAAAATGCTATGGGAACCCGTCTCTCCTTTAGCACCGCTTTCCACCCTCAGTCAAGTGGTCAAGTGGAACGCGTCAACCAAATTCTAGAAGACATGCTTCGAGCCTCTGTTATCTCGTTCGGAATGGACTGGGAGAAGTGCCTTCCATTTGCCGAATTCGCTTACAACAACAGCTATCAATCTAGCTTGGGTAAAGCCCCTTTTGAAGTTCTCTATGGACGACGATGTCGAACACCCCTTAACTGGTCAGAGACCGGGGAAAGACAATTCTTTGGCCCGGATATGATTCAGGAAGCAGAAGAACAAGTTCGAATCGTTCGTGAAAAGTTGAAAACAGCCCAATCCCGTCAAAAGAGTCAATATGACCGAAAACATAAGGCTATGACTTTCGAGGTTGACGAGAAGGCTTATCTTCGGGTCACCCCTCTGAAGGGAACCCATCGCTTCGGTATCAAAGGCAAATTGGCTCCTCGTTACATTGGACCTTTTCGCATTCTTGCCAAACGAGGAGAAGTTGCCTACCAATTGGAACTACCTCCGCACCTCTCCAGAGTTCACGATGTCTTCCACGTTTCTCAACTCAGGCGTTGCTTCTCGGATCCTATCCGTGAAGTGGACCACGAAACGCTTGATCTCCAAGATAATCTTACATATCGAGAGTACCCCATTCGTATCCTCGATCAAGCCGAACGTACCACGCGACGTCATAACATCAAGTTTCTCAAGGTTCAATGGTCGCACCATTCTGAAGATGAAGCAACTTGGGAAAGGGAGGATCGTCTTCGACTTGAATATCCTGCCTTCTTCTCGGAGGAACCCAAATCTCGGGACGAGATTCTTTTGAGTGGGGGTGAGTTGTCACACCCTAGCTAGTCATGCATTAGAGTGTTGCATCATGTTTATTCTTTCATCAGAAACTTGAAATGGGGATGACAGAACCCCCAGTTCCCACTGAAACCAATTAGGGTTACTAAAATAATTCTTCAATGAACCTGAAATGCCCTTCTAAAATGTCCATCATTTTAGCCTTGGTTCAGAACCTCTGCCAAAAATGGTGCACACTTTTCTAGGCCATCCTAGGGTTCTTGAGTTAAATCATAACTATTTGAATTTGGGCATTTAAAATAATATAAAATATTTAAATGCTCAAATATCTCCAAACTAAAATGTTTCATGTTGGAAATATTCCAACTATGGACCAGGAGTAGTTTGGTGATTTTTGGAGTTGTCTAGATATTTTATTTAATTCAACAAAGTTGCAGAAATATTAAATAAAACAGAAAACAGAATATAAAAAAAAGGGGAAAACCCTACCTGGCGCCACCGCAGCCCACTAGCCAGCCCACCTGCCGGCCCAGCCCAGCACCGCTCCAGCGAGCTGCTTCGGCCAGGCAGGCAGGCAGGTGCCCGACGGCGACCGCGGCGTGCGCCACGCACCTGCTCGCCGCCTCGCCGCTCCCCTCGCCAGGTGACGACGTGGATCGTCCTCCCTCTCTCCCCCGAACCCCCCAGACACCCCCTCTCCTCTCCAGCTCCTCCCCCTCGCACGCCCCAGCCATGGCCGACGCCACCATCGCCGCACCACCGTCGTAGCCGTGCTCCCCGTCGTCTCCACGCCGTCTCACCGTGTCCAGGAGCTTCGCCGCTGTCCACTTCATCGAGCAGCCGAGCCCCGAGCGCTCGCAACGCCCGAGACCACCGCACCGACCTCGCCCGAGCTCACCGTCGCCGGAGATCCCCTTCAACGCCGACGTCGCTCCGGTCCATCTCCGACCGCACCAAGGACTCCGTCGCACTCACTGTGAGCTTAGCCATCTTCCCCTCCCTTCCGTTCTTGCTCCCGAGCCGTGTAGCAACCTCCCGGAGCTCAACCGCACCCACCGCCGTGGACCTCGTCGCCGACGTGCTCCCGGTCATCCTCCGGCCACAAGATGGTGTCCATCTTGCTCACCGCGTTCCACAGCACCTAGCTAGCCACTCCACGAGCCTCACCGAACCCTCTAGCACCAAGTTCACCTCCGACCGAACCTCGGTGGCCGCCAAAGTCGTCGCCGGCGTCGACTCCGGCCACCCCGACCCCAACGGACTCCGCCAAGAGCCGCGGGTCGTCCTCAGCTTCACTCCGGTGGTCGCCACGTTCCATTTGGTGGCCGAAACGTCCAAAACCACTATCGCCGCCGCACTGTTGGTCGCCGCCGGCCAGAACTCCGGCGAGCTGACGTGGCCTAGTTAATTAACCACTAACCCACCACCCACAGACGCTGACAAGTGGGCCCCAGGGGTTAGTCAAAGCTAACCAGCCCGGGGTCAACGCGGGATTAGCCCCTGTGACACTGACGTGTGGACCCCACACGTCAGGTTTGACCCGAGCCAGCCCTGTTGACCTGCTGATGTCATTATGATGTCAGGCTGACGCAGTAAATGATATTTCTGGATTTAAATTAAATCAGGAAATTCCAGAATATTATTTAAACTTCAAAAATTCATAACTTTTATTCTGTAACTCCAAATTGGACAAATTATATATGAAAAATGATCAGAAAAATCCAATCTATCCATCTGTACCATTTTCATGCATGATCAAACAAGTTAAGTTGATGTTTTAATCAGAACAAGGAAAGGCACTTTAAAAGGCCATATTTGAATTTGAAATTTGAATCTTTGATTCAAATTTGTTCAAACCCTTCTGGTTATAGTTGCATTAGCCCAACACACTCATATTGCCATGTTTCATGCATGCATCATATTGTTGCACATTGTTTGGTGATGTCTGTGTATCGTTATCCTTTGCGACAGGATCTGTTCCCGAGGAGTACCGTGATTACCCTAACGAAGAACCGTATCCGTGCAACGAACCATCAGGCAAGCAACCAACCATTTGATCATATCGATACAATCCCATGTTCTCGCTCCTGCTCTCTTTTACTGCATTAAGACAACGCGATTCAAACTGCTGTGTGCTACGGTAGTTGAACCCATTTCCTCTGCATGACCTGTCATTGCCACAGTAACTAGATGAAACCCACTAGCATGTGTAGGAGTTGATTGAGCCATATGTATGTGTTGTTCCTACCTTGCTATGCCTGCTATGCTTAGAGTCGTGTCAGGTCTGGTTCATCTGGGTGATGGGCTAGAGTGAAATGATTATGTCGGTAATGAGAGTGGTGTAGTGAACACGATTTGGTAAAGGTATCGATGAGAGGCCATGTAGGAGTACATGGTGGGTTGTTTCATTGAAGCCGACCTTAAGCACTGAGATCTGTATGTGTGATTTAAGAATCAGCTACTACCATGCATTGGGCCCGAAACCAATGGACCCTCTCGACTTCTTATTCACCCTAGTTCTCCGTCCAGGAGTTGCAAGTAGTTTCTGGTGTTTGTAGCCTACTGGAGGCCGTGGACAGCGCTGACCGTAGGGGTGGGCTGTGATGCGGTAGGTACGTGGCCGGGTGTACCGAATACCCGTTAGGTATCTCGGGAACCCTGTTCACATCGTTCGGGGCCGTATGGGAAACCTCGGCCGGACTCCCTGCGGATGGAACCTGAATAGGCGATAAACCTGGACTGGAGGCTTAGGTGATTAGGTAGGTCGTGGCCGACACCCACGTTGGGCTTCCGCTTGAAGGTTGCCGAGTACATGTCGTGTAAACGACGATAAGTGGTGAGAGCGTGTATGAAGAAGTACACCCCTGCAGGGTTAACATGATCTATTCGAATAGCCGCGTCCGCGGTAAAGGACTACTTGGTTGCCTATACAGTTCATAGACAAGTAAATGGAAACTATTAAAAGCCTCAAGATAAGTGTGAGTGCCGAGGATGGCTCTTCCGTAGGAAGACGGAGGTGGATCCTCGGTAGTGTATTGAAGTGGTGAATAGTGGACTCGTGTGCGCAAAACATTTCAAGTTGGTGTATCGTAGGATAGTCTAGCCAAGAGTCAAAGCTGGCTTGCTGCAATAACTCCACCAACCCTTCTTGATACTATGCATGTATGTAGGATCTGATGTAAGTCTTGCTGAGTACCTTTGTACTCATGTTGCTATAATCTACATTTTTACAGAAGACGCTGCAACCCCTTCTGATGGGTTCTATGTAGACGTTGACATCAACGAGTAGGCTAAAGACCCAGGTGGTGACCCTGAGCTTGTGATGGACCACATAGTATAGTTAGGCTTCCAAGCCTCTTTTATTTTACTAGTTGTCTGTACTCAGACAAGTTACTTCCGCTGTTGGCTTGTATGACTGTATGACTTGTATGTTGGGTCGTGAGACCCGTACCTGTGTGTATGATATGAATGGCTCCCTGAGCCTTAAATAAAGTACTTGTGTCATAGAGTCATGTTGTGATGCTTCGTTGTATTTGCACATATCGAGCATATTGTGTGTATGTTTGAAATGCTTGGTATGTGTGGGTTCTGACTATCTAGTTGTTTATCTTTAGTAGCCTCTCTTACCGGGAAATGTCTCCTAGTGTTACCGCTGAGCCATGGTAGCTTGCTACTGCTCTGGAACACTTAGGCTGGCCGGCATGTGTCCTTCTTCGTTCCTGTGTCTGTCCCTTCGGGGAAATGTCACGCTTTGAGTACCGGAGTCCTGTTAGCCCGCTACAGCCCGGTTTACCGGAGTCCTGCTAGCCCAGTGCTACAGCCCGGACCCACTTGCTGATGACCGACACGTTCGAAGCTGGGTCATGGATGCCTGTCCCTGTAAGTCTGTGCCACTTTGGGTTTACGACTAGTCATGTCAGCCCAGGCTCTTTATCATATGGATGCTAGCGACACTATCATATACGTGAGCCAAAAGGCGCAAACGGTCCCGGGAAAAAGGTAAGACGACACCCGTGGGGATACCGTGCGTGAGGCCGCAAAGTGATATGAGGTGTTACCAGCTAGATCGATGTGACATCGAGTCGGGGTCCTGACAACCGGGAAAAACTGAACCGAAATAAAATAAAAACGCATCTAGGTTTTTTTAAAAAAAATCGGGTTTTTTACCTAAAACCAAAAAAGGCAGCTCAGATCGGATCGGGTCGACGGCGCCTTCGGCGAGGCGAGGTAGTGGCGGCGGGCGGCGTGGACGAGCGGCGGCGCGGCGGCGGGAGGCGGCGCAGCACGGCGGCGGGCGGCGAGCGGGCGGCGGGTGGCGTGGCGCAGAGCGACGGCAGGCGGCGGGTGGCTTGACGCACAGCGGTGGCAGGCGGTGCGGGGCTGGCTCGGGCAGGCGGCGGCGGCGGTGACTGGGGGAGGGGGTCGGTGCGGCGGGCGCGGCTCGGACTCCTCCGAGTCTGGCGGTGACACGGGACGGGGAGGGCAGCGCGGCAACTGGGCCTCGGCCCAGTTCGGTCCGGCGGGGATTTTTTTTAAAACAGGTTTCGCCGGAAAAATCCTAGAAATTAAAATAAAAATCTAAAAATGCCAAAACAAATTTTCACCGTCTAAATAAAATATTTAGAATAGGATGAAGATTTTCTTGTCCTAAAAATGCAATTTTTTCCTAATTCAAATAAAATTGCAGAAAAATCCAAATAAAATTACTTATTTGATTTTAATATTTTTCCTCTAATATTTCATTTATTTTGGAGAAGTCATATTATCTCCTCTCATATATTTTTATTAGAAATATTTTCGGAGAGAAAAACAATTAAAACCAAAATGATCCTTGTTTTGATATTTGAGAAAAATTCAAATATGAAAACGATGAAATCCCCAACTCTCTTCGTGGGTCCTCGAGTTGCTTAGAATTTCGAGGATCGCGTAATGAAATGCAATGAAATATGATATGCATGAATGATCTAAGTATAACATTCCAAATTGGAAATTTGGTATGTTACAATTTCTTAGCATGGAAATAAAATTTTTGCACGAAAATATTAGTGAGTAGGAGATACTGTTCGCGCTGGTCATGGAGGAAGTCGGTGAGGCCTGCATTCTCAGCGAAGTAATAAAAGTCATCATAAATTTCGGCAGCTCTCAAGAATGCATCACAAGGCCATTCGCACGGCCGAACCTCCGCACTGCGAGGAAGATTGTATTTCGGCTTTTTATTCTCCTCATTCTGCTTATCCTTCGAGCTTCGGCTCGAAGAGCCTCTCAACAATCTCTTCAACATTTTCTTCCTCTGAAAATTTCTAAATTTTTTAGTGACTCAAGATGAAAGTGAACCAAACTCAACAAGATTGATAGCAACTACTCCCACAGGTGCCTACAGGCTATATCATGCATTAAAACTACTTTGGACCATATAAATTTGTCATGCAAGCTCAAGAACAGGGTCACCTTAGCAGCAAAAATTTGCAATAAATAAAGCACTAGAACCAAAACTAATTGGACCATTGGGGGAGTCACATACCGAAGAACAATCCCCCAAAACAGTTTTGTGAATGGAGCTTTGAGCAGGGATATCGAAAATGGCAGCAAGATGAGCTAGAACACGGGTTTGAGCTATGGGATGATTTTTTCTGGAGGAAGACGAAATGTGTGGGTGCTGAAGTAAGTGGAGGGGGGCCACATGGGGCCCACGAGGCAGGGGCGCGCCAAAGGGGGGTGGGTGTGCCCTGCACCCTTGTGGCCAAGTGGTGGGTCCCCCTGGTGTGTTCTCAGTGCCAGAAATTCTTAAATATTCTACAAAAAATCATATTTCATTTTCAAGACATTTGGAGAACTTTTATTTTTGGGGTATTTTTATTGCAAGGATAATTTAGAAAACAGACAGAAAATACTATTTTTTTCTTTATTTAATCTAAATAGCAGAAAGTAAAAAGGTAGGTACAAAAAGTAGTGCTTTCTAACTTCATCCATCTCATTCTCATCAAAAGGAATCCACTAACAAGGTTGATCAAGTCTTGTTAACAAACTCTTTCCGAATCGCATGAAACCGGAGATTTTTTGAATAACACTAGGTTACCTCAACGGGGATATGCATGTCCCCAACAATAAGAATATCATATTTCTTCTTGACACCAGGAAGAGGGAATTCAAAACCTCCAATAGTAATCGTTGAAATTTTTCCAATAGAATTGATACAGTGGACTTGAGGTTGTTTCCTCGAAAAGTGTACCGTATGCTCATTACCATTAACATGAGAAGTGACATTGCCTTTGCTGCAATCAGTAACAGCCCCTACAGTATTTAAAAAGGGTCTACCAAGGATAATAGACATATTATCATCCTCGGGAATATCAAGAATAACAAAGTCTGTTAAAATAGTAACGTTTACAACCACAACAGGGACATCCTCACAAATACCGATAGGTATAGCAGTTGATTTATCGGCCATTTGCAAAGATATTTCAGTAGGTGTCAACTTATTCAAATCAAGTCTACGATATAAAGATAGAGAGGCATAACACTAACACTGGCTCCAAGATCACATAAAGCAGTTTTAACATAGTTCCTTTTAAAGGAGCATGGTATAGTTGGCACTCCGGTATCTCCTAGTTTCTTTGGTATTCCACCTTTAAAAGTATAATTGGCAAGATTGGTGGAAATGTCAGCTTCCGATATCTTTCTTTTATTTGTAACAATATATTTCATATACTTAGCAAAAGGATTCATTTTAAGCATATCAGTCAAACGCATACGCAAAAATATAGGACTAATCATTTCAGCAAAGCGCTCAAAATCCCCATCATCCTTTTTCTTGGATGGTTTAGGAGGAAAAGGCATGGGTTTCTGAACCCATGGTTCTCTTTCTTTACCATGCTTCCTAGCAACAAAGTCTCTCTTATCATAACGTTGGTTCTTTGATTGTGGGTTATCAAGATCAACAGCAGGTTCAATCTCTACATCATTGGTATTGCTAGGTTGAGCATCAACATGAACATCATCATTATCACTATGTTCATGTTCATTACCAGATTGTGTTTCAACATCAGAAATAGAAATATCATTGGGATTCGCAGGTGTGTCAACAACAGGTTCACTAGAAGAATGCAAAGTCCTATCATTTTTCTTTTTCTTCTTCTTAGAAGGACTAGGTGCATCAACATTAGTTCTTTGAGAATCTTGCTCAACTCTCTTAGGGTGGCCCTCGGGATACAAAGGTTCCTGAGTCATTTTATCCCTCTAGTCACAACTCTAACAGCATTATCATTTTTCTTATTATTTAATTCATTGAGCAAATCATCATGTGCCTTAAGCACTTGTTCTACTTGAGTGGTAACCATAGAAGCATGTTTACTAATAAGTTTAAGGTCACCTATAACTCTAGACATATAATCACTCAAGTGTTCAACCATATAAGCATTATGTTTCAATTGTCTACCAACATAAGCATTGAAGTTTTCTTGTTTAACAATAAAATTATCAAACTCATCCAAGCATTGGCTAGCAGAATTATTACGAGGAATATCACCTTCATCAAATCTATAGAGAGAATTTACCTTTACTACATGTGTCGGGTTATCAAGACCATGTATTTCTTCAATAGGTGGTAAGTTCTTAACATCTTTAGCTTTAATACCCTTTTCTTTCATAGATTTCTTTGCCTCTTGCGATTCAGGACTGAGAAATAGAATACCCCTTTTCTTCTGAGTTGGCTTAGGAGTTGGTTCAGGAAGTGTCCAATCATTATCATTACTCAATATATTATTCAGTAGCAATTCAGCTTTCTCAACAGTTCTTTCCCTGAAAACACAACCAACACAACTATCCAGGAGGTCTCTGGAAGTATCGGTTAGTCCATTATGAAAGATATCAAGTATTTCATTTTTCTTGAGAGGATGATCAGGCAAAGCATTAAGTAATCGGAGAAGCCTCCCCCAAGCTTGTGGGAGACTCTCTTCTTCAATTTGCACAAAATTATATATTTCCCTTAAGGCAGCTTGTTTCTTATGAGTGGGGAAATATTTAGCAGAGAAGTAATAAATCATATCCTGGGGACTACACACACAACCAGGAGCAAGAGAATTAAACCATGTTTTAGCATCACCCTTTAGTGAGAACGGAAATAACTTAAGGATATAGTAGTAATGATTTTTTCCTCATGAGTGAATAGGGTGGCTATATCATTCAATTTAGTAAGATGTGCCACAACATTTTCAGATTCATAGCCATAAAAAGGATCAGATTCAACCAAAGTAATTAACTCAAGATCGACAGAGAAATCATAATCCTTATCAGAAATACAGATAGGTGAAGTAGCAAAAGCAGGGTCATATTTCATTCTAGCATTCAAAGACTTTTCTTCTAGCTTAGCTAACACTTTCTTAAGATCATATCTATCTTTGCAAGCAAAAAGGTCTCTAGCAGTTTCTTCATCCATAACATAACCCTCGGACACATCACACAATCCATATCTAGGGGGGAATCTTCATCATCACTTTCATCAATATTATCTGTTTCAATAATTTCATTTTCTCTAACCCTAGCAAGTTGTTCATCAAGAAATTCACCTAATGGCACAGTATATCAAGCATAGAAGTAGTTTCATCATAAGCATCATGCATAGCAGATGTGGCATCATCAATAACATGCGACATATTAGAATCAATAACAGGTGCAGGTGTCGCAAATTTACTCATAATAGAAGGTGAGTCAAGTGTAGAGCTAGATGGCAGTTCCTTACCTCCCCTCATAGTTGAGGGGAAAATCTTGGTTCTTTCATCTTTCAAGTTCCTCATAGTGATCAAAAGATATAAATCCCAAGTGACTCAAAGAATAGAGCTATGCTCTCCGGCAACGGCACTGGAAAATAGTCTTGATAACCCATGAGTATAGGGGATCTCAACAGTTTTCGAGGGTAGAGTATTCAACCCAAATTTATTGATTCCACACAAGGGGAGCCAAAGAATATTCTCAAGTATTAGCAGTTGAGTTGTCAATTCAACCACACCTAAAAGACTTAATATCTGCAGGAAAATATTTAGTAGCAAAGGAGTATGGAAGTAACGGTAACGGTGGCAAAAGTAACAGTAGTAGTTTTTGTAGCAATCGTAACAGTGTCAATGGAAAAGTAACTAAGCAAACATCAATATGTGAAAAGCTCGTAGGAAGCGATTCCTCATGCAACAGTATAACATAGGGTGACACAGAACTAGCTCTAGTTCATCAATGTAATGTAGGCACGCATTATGAATATAGTCATACATGCTTATGGAAAAGAACTCGCATGACATCTTTTATCCTACCGTCCCGTGGCAGCGGGGTCCTATTGGAAACTAAGGGATATTAAGGCCTCCTTTTAATAGTGTACCAGACCAAAGCATTAACACTTCGTGAATACATGAACTCCTCAAACTAGGGTCATCACCGGGAGTGGTCCCGATTATTGTCACTTTGGGGTTGCCGGATCATAACACATAGTAGGTGACTATTAACTTGCAAGATAGGATCAGGAACTCCAATATATTCATGAAAACATAATAGGTTCAGATCTGAAATCATGGCACTCGGGCCCTAGTGATAAGCATTAAGCATAGCAAAGTCATAGCAACATCAATCTTAGAACATAATGGATACTAGGGATCAAACCCTAACAAAACTAACTCGATTACATGGTAAACCTCATCCAACCCATCACCGTCCAGCAAGCCTATGATGAGACTACTCACGCACGGCGGTGAGCATCATGAAATTGGTGATGGAGGAAGGTTGATGATGATGATGGAGACAGATTCCCCACTCCGGAGCCCCGAACGGACTCCAGATCAGCCCTCCCGAGGAAGATTAGGGTTTGCCGGCGGCTCCATATCATAAAACACAATGAATCCTTCTCTCTAAATTTTCTCTCCCCGAACGTGAATATATAGAGCTGGAGTTGAGGTCGGTGGAGTCTCAGGGGGCCCATGAGGCAGGGCGCGCGCCCCAGGGGGGGCGCGCCCTGCACCCTCATGGACAGGGTGTGGGCCCTCTGATGCTGATTCCTTCACGAGTATTTTTTTATTAATTCCAAACATGTCTTGGTGGATTTTTAGATCATTTTGAGAACTTTTATTTCTGCACAAAAATAACACCATGGCAATTCTGCTGAAAACAGTGTCAGTCCGGGTTAGTTCCATTTAAATCATGCAAGTTAAAGTCCAAAACAAGGGGAAAAGTGTTTGGAAAAGTAGATACGTTGGAGATGTATCAATACCTTATCTCTTGGTCCTGCAAGAAACAAAACTCGGCATCCTTATCCACCGCTGAAGCAAAATACAGTGGTGCCGGATCATGTTGTGCTCAATTACTTTGGATGACCCAAACTCTTAAAGATTATGGGATACATGTGAAAGATGTTCCACTGCTTTGTGACAATTAGAGTGCTATTAAGATTGCTCACAATCCCATGCAACATTCTCGAACTAAGCATATTGAAGTTCATCATCATTTCATTCATGATCATGTTGCTAAAGGAGAAATCAATCTTAAGCATGTTCGTACTAACAAGCAATTGGCGGATATATTCACTAAACCGCTTGATGAAAAGGTATGTTTTTTGTTTGATAGGTGAATTAAACATCATCGATGCCTCAAACTTGGAATAGAGATTCCACTTGGATGCATGCAAGGCATGAGCCTTTTGTGAATAATCCTTGATATTTCTCTTATGATGATGATCATTTATCTTGGATACATATATTTGCACCCTTGCATGTTATCTAACCCATGTAGGTACTTGGATGGACCTCAATCTATGAGATTGCAAACCAAGTATCCATGATTTGGTTGTTGAAATCAAGGAAGCACGAACTCACTTGACGCATGCATTGACTATTTCAATATGTCAAATTTCATGATTGTCAATTTGGATACACAAGTGTTATTCCTTGCAAGACTAACCCATGTAGGAAGATGAACTTCAACTTCAAAGGATTCTTCCAAATCTTGATGGACTACATCAACCTTGAGCATCCAACACATGTTCAACTACATGATCAAGATCAACATCACAACCCAAGGTATGTCATTCCATCGTAGAGAAGCTTTACTCCAATTCATGGGCTAAAGCAACTCAAAGAAGATGTGAATACATCAAAATTCTTAAATGAAAAATGGCAACCCCATTTTGAGCTTAACGATGAGTATGACCTATGATCAAGTGATCTCACTTGACTCCTAAGTCAATATACTCTAACATAGATGACTTTGTCGCTGACCATCTCTAGATGAAATTCTCTAGTGTTCTTTTGTATACTGTATTTTCATTTGCATGTTTTCTTTCTATTGTGTTTCCCTTAAAAACTTCATCTAGATCTCTTTTGTCTTCTCTTTCATATGTCTCTTTATCTAAGTTTAATCCATTGCAAATATTTATGAAAATTCCTTGCAAATCTTTATGCGATTCCATTTGCAAAGTGAGCTGAGTTGACAAAAATGTCCTCTGTGTTGAACTCGGTCTCACCGATCCATGCCCATTGGCTAGACCGAAACACAAGGTTTCCTTGTACACAGTTCATCGGTACAATCGACACGGACTAACTCGGTCTCACGGGTGAGCATCTTTTGTGGCTCTGATATCTCAGAGTCACCTATTGAAACCGACCGGTGCCAGTGATTTCATTGCCAAGAAAACATTTTTCCATCTTATATTGCCTATTTCTTTAGCTCCACTCAATGATTCTTTCCCTCTACCAGCATCTTACGCTACACACTGCTTTGTCGTGACTCTCAAGGACCACACCTACTTGACTCGTGCTCCTGAAGTTGCTCTTCTTGGAAATTGATGTCAAAGGGGGGAGAGAGAGAGCACATCAAATCTTATCAAATCAAAGCTTATCAGGAGAGAGAGAGAGAGAGAGAGAGAGCACATCTAAGCTCTTCTAAAGATGCATGTTATTAAGAGGAGAGAAGTCACATGTCTTTAAGAGGGGAAATACATGTTTGTATAATTGATTCATTTTTGCTCTGGTTTTAATTGATTTATCTTTGCTCTGATTTTATCTCACCCTACCTTCTCCCATTATCCAATATTAGATTCAGTGGGAGAAAGAGTCCATGTTTTAAGGGGAGAAAAATCCTTAGTGCTCATTGCAAATCTTTAAATCTTTGGCGACATGTCTATATCTGAACAAGGTACTCACTCTGTAGTACTGACCTAGTACATGTCATCCCTGGTGTGCACATGGGTACATCATACATGACATTTCAGAAAAGTGCACAATTTAGTTGGAAAGAATTACTAAGCCGAATCAAGCAAACACATGGCCAGGTGAACGCTAACTTAAGTTCATAATATAATCTTGAATACATGGTTGCACTTTCATCTCCATTGTTGTTGGTTGAATTTAGGTATCACATGTAATAAATCCAACAACTTATAAGCTCTTGAAGCAACCGGTTTGGAGGAACAAGTTTGGAGAGAACAAGTTTCAAGTGAAGCTGGTGTTATAAGTTTTTACCTATGATGTTTTGGTGTGCCACACCCATGTGGTGGAGAGATGGGGCTATAGGGGTACATCAACAGAAGCTACATCAAATTATATTTCCAATTCAAAAAACCTCACATCATTTGGAGTTGTGAGTCAAAAGTTGTAGTCATTCTCGTGGAAGGTGTCCAGGCTGTCAAGGCTTCGCGAATTTTCCGAGGAGCTCTCCAACAACTCCCAAAGTTGACTGCTTATTCCCCCAAGAAAGCCATGCAAACATGTTTACTTTTGAAACCATTTTCACACCTAGCCAAGGGAGGTTGTCCCTGCTATAAAACCCCATCTCCCCCATCCTCTAGGAAAACCTTTTGTCAAACCATTCAGCTACAAGTTTATGCAGCAAGACTGCTAGAGAGACCCGAGAGATCTTGCTACCTTTGCCCTTGTGAGTTCATTCGGATTCGCGAGAAGGAGCATCTGGTTCCCCCTAGTTCGTGCTCTACGGTTCCGGCCGTTTTGTGTGGATTAGTCTCGGTTTGTGGTTCTGCATTGTTCGTACAACGGGTTGGAGTTCTTGTAGCTACGGCCAGCCTTCCCCAACATACGGGTTGCATCCAACCTTGGCAGGTATAAAGCTAGTTATCCCGGCTGCTTGCAGTTAGTGATCCCTCCTGATTCGATCCTACGACGTGAAGATCGGGCCACCCTCGGGCGTGAACTCGTTCATCGGGTTCCCACCTATCATCTGGCATCAGAGCCTTTGTTGACACGGTAGGATTTGATTTCCAAGTTTATCTTGCTATCATCTCTTTAGATCGAGTGTTTTTCATGCTATATTTTTTGTCCTAGAAGTCCAAAGCTCCACCAAAAATAAACCCAAACCATCTTGATGCTGAGATCTTGTTGTTGCATACCTTGCATGTTCTTCATCTTTTAGATCTGCACCAAGTTCATCTTCATAATTGCTTTCAGATTTGGTTGTTGTGCTTTCAGAAAAGAAAGAGAAAAAAAGAGTGGCAAAAAAAGAATCAATGAGAGAAAAAAAGAGTGGCAAAAAAAGTCAAGAGAGAAAAAAAAGTGTTGTGTAAGATCCAAAAGTTTCAGCTTGGTAGAAAATTTCATAAGCTTGTGTGTTGTGTGTTTTTCAATCTTGGTGCAAAGGTGCAGTGCTACCTCTTGAGCACTGCGTTGGTTTTCCCTTGAAGAGGAAAGGGTGATTGATGCGGAGCATCCTATGGACATCACCATGTCAAGAGTCTGTTCGGCGGGTGGCACGTGCGACATCTACTTCACATACACAAAGGTGAATCATCTCCTATACACGTGCTCACTTGACCCCTTCGAGGAAGGTATACTACTTGACACTCCACTCGTGTGCATGCATAGGTATTGTCGGAACACTACGGACAACGAGGAGGAGTGAAAGCGCCAAGGAACAACTACACCATCCGCGAGGGAAGCTTGGAAGCGACGATGGAAGAAGACGGAGCTGCTAAAGCTACAGCGGCTGGCCATCCGGGCTAGAGGCCGGACATCCGCTGCCTGTGCAGCCGCCCAATTGCTGCACCAACAGTTTGCCGAACAAGCCTCAGCGGCCGGACATCCGGCGCCTCCCGACAGCCCGAACATTCGGCATGTCCCCCGGAAATCTGGCACCGACGTATCCAGAGAGCAATTGAACCTCCACTTCAGCCCGGACATCCGGCCGCGACCCCGGACATCTGGCTCGTCCCGAAGCCCCGGAGATCCGGCCCCCAGCCCGGACGTCTGGCACCTGCGCGTGCCTAACCGGGCCAAAGGCCCATGTATCCCCTCCTCACTTACCCCTTCGTGGCTCTAGACTATATATACTCCTCCACCTCCTTCTAGTTAGGGTTAGCATTAGTTTAGCTCATATTTAGAGATAGAGCATTGCTCATCCACATCAGATCTACTCCACGAGAGAGAATACGGCCCCTCTTCGGAGAAGATCCACCTTGGATTCAAGACCCCCTCTTGGGCAGCCCCATCAAGACCTCCTCATGGAGAAGAACCGGTTACCCTATGTATCATCCTTTGTTGGATTCGGATCTTGTATCTCTTTGTGTTTCGAGGATCTAGCACATGTGTGATCATTCTTGTTGGTTTTAGTGTTTCTCTCGTGTTTCCCCTCGTGATTCCCCTTGTTTTCCCCCCTCGTGTTCTTCGTGTTCTTCGCAGGATCCATGCCTTTCGTGAAAGATTGGTCGTATAGGGTTCCACCCTACATCATCTTGGTATCATGAGCCACGTTGATCATGATTTTGGAGCCACCCTCCCTTGTTTTCTAGCCTAATTTTGTTGTTTTCTTCCCCAATTTCAAAAAACTCCACCAAAAATAGCCCCAAAATTTTTTTGTGATTTGTTGGTGTGATGATGTTTCGTTGATTTTGATCCATGGATTCATTGTGTCTTGAGTAGATATAGCTTCTCCCCAGTTTTCTCCACCTTCCATCCACAAAACCCATCAAATTTTGCCCCCAAAATCAGCAATTTCCGCCCCAAATCGAGTTTCAAAGTCCAACTCCCGATCTGGAATCGTCGGGCCAGACATTCGGGCCTCCGGCCGGACATCCGGGCCACCTAGCCGGACATCCGGCTCCTGGAGCGCAATTCGCGCGCGGTTCTGGACATCAAGTCCCGGATTTCCGGCCCCGAGCTCGGATGTCCGGCCCCTGACATCTCGGCCATCCCCGTTTCACCGTTTTGTCCATAACTAATTCATCCAGAGTCCGATTTTCGCATTCTTTAGCTCGTTGAGAAGCTCTTGACACCCCCCTTCCCAAAAAAATACCACCAACATCTTTTGACTCCATCAAATTTTGTGAATTTTTGCATCTTTGCCTAGGGCTTCTACCACATCATCCGCTACACCACCACCGACTTCCGCAACCTAACCAATTTTGTTCCCCATCACATTAGTGGTTGCTTGAGGAGTGATTTGAGTCTCCTAAGGTGTATAGGCTTCTTAGGGAC
This sequence comes from Triticum aestivum, assembly GCF_018294505.1. Lineage (NCBI taxonomy): Eukaryota > Viridiplantae > Streptophyta > Magnoliopsida > Poales > Poaceae > Triticum > Triticum aestivum. The sequence goes on along the minus strand of NC_057812.1, from coordinate 385,726,325 downwards.
GGTTGCTTCTTCATCAACCACCACCACCACTTCCGCATAGGCTTACCAACCATACACTCCCGCCACCCCGACCTAACCCAATTTTGTTTGTGTTCTGAGTTGTGTCTCCTAAGGTGTTTAGGCTACTTAGGGACCGTGCTTCCAACTCCGACACCATGTATAGTCCACCACCTTACCCTCCACTTCCGCATTGCCTACTCGCGAAACCCATCATTGCATTCCCGCAATCCCATTGATCTTCCGCAACCACCACCGCATCTCGATACCACCATTTAACATTTGAGATTTTGAGTTCGTGGTTTTTCCGTTTCCTAAGGTATTTCGGCTACTTAGGGATGAGTCTCGATCATCTTAGTATCTCCATCAAGATCACCGCCACTCATTATCACCGCGGACGGTAACCTCCATATCATCTTGGTATCGTGGTATCCCTCCATTGTATATTCCCTTGCCATTGCATTGATAATCACTAGCCCATTTTGCTTCACTTGCCTATCGAGACTAGCCATTTGAGTATTGCCGGCAATGTTACTTGTGCACATTAGTGATCTACACCATCCATTGCATACATAGCATATCATTTTGGTATCGTATCATCTCGTGTGCCTCAAGTTTGTTCTTGCATATACACAATTGCTATCTTGGTTTGTGCATTGTGCAAAAGTGGCCATACACATACAAAAAAGAGGGAAAAGGAATACTAAGCTTTTAAGCAGAAGAGAAAGAGCAAAGAGGATTGTAAGCAAGTGCCATAGCATCATACCCCATTGCATATAAGATTGTCATATCCGATCATCTTGGATCATACCACCGGAACATCATATACATAGCATACTTGGGATAGAAGTTGTTGCATTCTTGTCTCGTATGGGTTGTGCACATGTGTCGTTGTCAGGACCCCGATTCCAAGTCACATCGATCTAGCCGGTAACACCTCATATCACATTGCGGCCTCACGCACGGTATCCCCACGGGTGTCGCCTTACCATGGCCCGGGACCGTCTGCGCCTTTTGGCTCATGTATATGATAGTGCCGCTAGCATCCATATGACAGAGAACCTGGGCCGACATGGCTAGTTGTGAACCCAAAGCGGCACAAACCTATGGAGACAGGCATACATGAAACACATCGAGCATGTCGGTCATCAGCATGTGAATCCGGGCTGTAGCACTGGGCTAACAGGACTCCGGGAATCCGGGCTGTAGCAGGCTAGACAGGACTCCGGAAGTCACCGCGTGACATTTCCCCGAAGGGACAGACATAGGAACGAAGTGATACACATGTCGTCCAGTCAAGTGTTCTGAGCAGTAGTGCTGGGCTAGTAGGACTCCGGTGAACCGGGCTGTAGCGGACTACTATGGCTCAAGGAGCACTAGACTACATTTCCCCATAAGAGAGGCTGCCAAGGATGAACAACTAGATTGTCGGATCCCACACATACCAAGCATTTCAATCATACACACAATATGCTCGATATGTGTAAATACAACATGGCATCACAACAAAACTCTACAACTCAGGTACTTTATTTAAAGGCTCCAGAGAGCCATACATAACATGTTCATACAGGTAGGGGTCACATGACCCAACACTCAAGTCATACAAGCATACAAGCACATGCGGAAGCAAATAGTCTGAGTACAGACACTAGAAAGCAAGAAGGCTTCTCGAAACCTATCTATCTACATAGGCCCCTCCATGGCCAGGATCACCACCTAGGTGGCAAGTCACTCATCGACGTCAAGATCTACATAAAACCCATCGGAGGGGGCGGTGTTGTCGTCTGAAATCAGTCATTAAGAAAACATGAGTACAAAGGTACTCAGCAAGTCTTACATCAGAACCTACTATACATGCTCATTCTCAAGAAGGTGGTGGAGTTATTGCACCAAACCAGCTTTGACTCTTGGCTAAGCTATCCTACGGGACACCACTAGTAAAATAGTTTTCGCACACGAGTCCACTAATCACCAACACAATACTCCACCGAGGATCCTCCCTCGTCATCCTACGAGAGAGCCATCCTCGGTACTCACACTTATCTTGAGTCTTTTAGTAGTAACCATTAACTTGTCTATGAACTATATAGGCAACCAAGTACTCCTTTACCGCGGACGCGGCTATTCGAATAGATGATGTTAACCCTGCAGGGGTGTACTCCTTCATACACGCTCTCACCACTTGCCATCGTTTACACGACATGTACTCGGCAACCTTCAAGCAGAAGCCCAACGAGGGTGTCGGCCACGGCCTACCTAAACACTCAAGTCTCTAGGCCAGGTTTATCGCCTATCCAGGTTCCATCTGCAGGGAATCCGGCCGAGGTTTCCACATACGGCCCCGAACGATGTGAACAGGGTTCCCGAGACACCAAACGGGTGACTCGGTACACCGTGCCACGATGTATCTACCGCATCATAGCCTACCCCTAGGGTCAGCGCTACGCACGGCCGCCAACACATAACCTACAAACACCAGAAACTATTTGCAACTCCTGGACAAAGTACTAGGGTGATTAAGAAGCCGAGAGGGTCAATTAAGGATCCCAATGCATGGTAGTAGCTGATTCTTAAAATCACACATACAGATCTCAGTTCTTAGGGACAGCCTCAATGAAACAACCCACCATGTACTGCTACATGGCCTCTCATCGATACCTTTACCAAATCATGTTCAACACATCACTCACATTATCGACATGATCATTTCACTCTAGCCCATCACCCAGATGAACCAGACCTGACACAACTCTAAGCATAGCAGGCATAGCAGGGAAGAAAACACAAGCATGGCTCAATCAACTCCTACACATGCTAGTGGGTTTCATCTAGCTACTGTGGCAATGACAGGTCATGCAGAGGATAAGGGTTCAACTACCGCAGCACACAGTAGTTTGAAACGTTGTTGTCTTAATGTAGTAAATGAGAGCAGAGGTAAGAACATGGGATTGTATCGATATGATCAATGGGGTTGCTTGCCTGATGGAGTGGTAGTAGGGTACTGCCCTTCAGTTGGATACTCGGAGATATCCTCGGAGGCAGAACCTACCACGAAGGACACACAACACATAATCAACACATGACAATATGCAACAAATATGATGCATGCTATGACATGGAAAAATGATGTGTCCTACCTAATGCAATGTGGAACAAGTTGAAATGGGTCCATTTGAATCAAAGATTCAAATGAAGGTTAAAGTTCTTATGCATAATAAGTGTATTAGCTTGTTTCACCTAAACAGCAAGGTTAAAGTGGTTTGTCATGCATGAAACCATAGCAGATGGATAGATTGAATTTTTCTGATCATTTTTCATATATAATTTGTTTGATTTGGAGCTATGGTTGATTTTCTATGATTTTTAGAAGTTTTGGCTATTTTCTGGAATTTCCTATATAAAAATAAATCCAGAAAAGAATAATTGCGTCAGCACTGCATCACTATGACATCAGCGAGTCAAAGGCGCCAGGGCGAGTCAAACCTGACTGGTGGGCCCTGTCTGCCAGTGTCTCAGCTAACTAACAGGATTAAGTTAATACTAACTAACTATCAGTGGGGCCTGGGCCCACATGTCAGTGACCTAAACTAACTATAATTAGTTAGCACTAATCCTAAACTAATTAACAGGCCGGCCCCACCTGTCATAGGCTCAGGGGGGAAGTCAACCTAGGCCCACGTGGGTCAAAACATGGTCAACTCGCCGGCGGCTTGACGCCGGCGACGACAGACGCAGCGGAGGGGCTCGGGTTTTGCCCACAGTCGACCAAATCGACTGCGGTTTGGTCCTACGCGTAGCTGGGAGCAAGCCACGGCGTTTGATGCTGGAAGTGGAGCTCGGGGAGGCCGGGAACGATGCCGACGACGACCTTGGCGGTCGCCGGAGTTCGGGCGAGCATAAACCCGAAGCTACGGGGCACGGTGAGGCGCGGGGAGTGGTGCGTTAGGCTCCTGGGAACGTGGTGAGTGTGGTGACGCGCTCGGAATCGAGCTTACACGCCTGTGGCCATGGCGGCGACATGGCCGGCGGAGCCAAGCTCTCGGCTCAACGGAGCCCGCGGTTAGAGGGAGAAAACGGCAAAGGAAAGAGAGGGGAATGGAGAAGGAGCTCACGGGGAGTGTAGTGGTGGCCTCAGCGAGCTCAGGGAGGCATCAGGGGCGGCGTATGGTCATCGGCGATCTCGGCGGACCGAGGTGGAAGAAGATGGCGCTAGCGGTGTTGCAGTGCGTCCGAGGCTTCATGGCTCGCCCGTGAGGAAGAGGAAGACGTCGGTGGTGCTCGGGGACACGTCGAAGAGACGAGAGGGGGTCGATGGCCGCGGTGAACAGCGACGGTGGCGACGAGCTCCTCTTGGGAGGGGGTGGGGAGAGAGCTAGAGGGGGGAGAGGGGCACGGGGAGAGTGGGGAAAGTGAGAGGGATACGAGGGAGAGTGTGTGGCACTCGTAGACGGCGTCCTGGGTGTCGGCAGAAGCAGGAGCTGGCCGACGTGTGACTGCGGGCACCAGGCACGCGCCTCTCGTCCTCCTGGCGAGAGGAGGGGGATGACTGGCGGTAGCCAGTGGGCTAGGCCGAGCTGGGCCAGGCCAGGGCGACAGGTAAGCTCTAACTCTCTCTCTCTCTTCTGTTTTGTTCTTTTTCTAATTTTCTGTAACTTTAAGGCTTTATTAAAAATACTTAGGCACTTACTAAAATCCTGAAAATAATTGTGGGCTCTGTTGGGATTATTCCTAACAGCCCTCACTTAAATCCAGAATTATTTGGGCATTTAAAATATTTTATAGCATTTAAATGCCCAAATTCAAATACTTATGATTTAATTCAAAGAATCCAGAATGTCCTAGAAAAGAGTGCACCATTTTTTCCAGGGGTTTTAGCCCAAACCAGAAATGATGAACATTTTGTGAAGGGTATTTTGGGTTCATTGAAAATAATTTTAGTAAACCCTAGTTGTTTCCAGGGGGGTGCTGGGGGTTCTGTCATCCCCATTTCAAGTTTCTGTAAAAGTAGACATGATGCAACATTCTAATGCTTGAACCAGCTAGGGTGTGACAACTCACCCCCACTCAAAAGAATCTCGTCCCGAGATTTAGAATCCTCCGCGAAGAAGGTGGGGTACTCGAGTCGAAGACGATCCTCCCTTTCCCAAGTGGCTTCTTTCTCGGAATGGTGTGACCATTGAACCTTGAGAAACTTGATATTATGGCGTCGAGTGGTACGCTCAGCTTGATCAAGGATACGAACGGGATATTCCTGATATGAGAGGTTATCCTGTAGATCAAGCGTTTCGTGGTCCACTCCACGGATAGGATCGGCGAAGCAACGCCTGAGTTGAGAAATGTGGAAGACATAGTGAACTCTGCAAAGATGCGAAGGTAGTTCCAATTGGTAGGCAACTTCTCCTCGTTTTGCAAGAATGTGAAAGGGTCCAATATAACAAGGAGCCAATTTGCCTTTGATACCGAAACGATGGGTTCCCTTTAATGGAGTAACCCGAAGGTAAGCCTTCTCGCCGACTTCATAAGTCATGAGCTTATGTTTACGATCATATTGGCTCTTTTGATGAGATTGGGCTGTTTTCAATTTCTCACGAATAACGCGAACCTGCTCCTCTGCTTCCTGAATCATATTCGGGCCAAAGAGTTGCCTTTCCCCGGTTTCTGACCAGTTAAGAGGCGTTCGACATTTTCGTCCATAGAGAACTTCGAAAGGAGCTTTGCCCAAGCTAGCTTGATAACTATTGTTATAAGCAAACTCCGCGAATGGAAGGCATTTCTCCCAACCCATTCCGAATGAGATGACAGAAGCTCGGAGCATATCTTCCAGAATTTGATTGACTCGCTCTACTTGACCACTTGATTGAGGATGGAAGGCGGTGCTAAAAGAGAGACGAGTTCCCATAGCATTTTGGAAACTTTCCCAAAATCGAGAGGTGAAGAGACTCCCAGGTCTGAGTTAATTTCCAATGGGACACCATGAAGAGACACTATTCAGGAGATGTATAAATTAGCTAGCTGGCTAGCGGTGATACTCTCATGAACAGGTAGGAAATGGGCTACTTTGGAAAGATGGTCGATCATGACGAAGATGGCATTATTCCCTCTCTTGGTCCTGGGAAACCCAGTAATGAAATCCATACTGATTTTATCCCATTTCCACTCAGGAATAGCCAAAGGTTGAAGGGTGCCAGCAGGCCGTTGGTGCTCTGCTTTAACACGACGACAGACGTCGCAACTAGCAATGTATTGAGCAATTCCTCACTTCATCCTAGTCCACCAAAACCTCTGGCGTAGGTCTTGATACATTTTAGTACTACCGGGATGAATGGTGAGAGGGGATTCATGAGCTTCCTTAAGAATCAACTGGCGTAAATGTTGTTTCTTGGGAACCACCAAGCGGTTCTCGAAGAAGACAACACCTCGCTCATCCATGGAAAAACATTTAGCAACTCCGCTAGCGATGTTTCCTTAATCCGGGATATGCCCTTATCACGCTTCTGGGCAGCTATGATTTGATCCGTAAGGTTAGGCTTCGCCACCAGGGTGGATAGGAATCCTCGAGGAACAATGTGAAGATTAAGCTTACGAAATTCCTCATGGAGAAGTGGTTGACTTTGTTGTAACATCAGGTTGTTACAATAAGATTTACGACTTAGCGCATCAGCCATGACATTGGCTTTGCCCGGGGTGTAAGTTATTCCTAAGTCGTAATCCGAGATCAACTCGACCCAACGTCTTTGCCTGAGATTCAAATCCGGTTGGGTGAAGATATATTTCAAACTTTGGTGATCGGTGAAGATCTCGCAACGATTACCGAGGAGGTAATGTCGCCAAGTTTTGAGTGCATGGACTACAGCTGCAAGCTCTAGATCATGTGTGGGATAGTTTTCCTCATGTGGGTGTAATTGCCGTGAAGCATAGGCAATTACCTGACGATCTTGCATGAGTATGCAACCTAGTCCTTGTCGCGAGGCGTCGCAATAGATAATAAAGTCCTTGGAGAAATCTGGTGGTACCAGTACGGGAGCAGATGTCAGGCGTCTTTTCAGTTCCTGAAAGCTGAAACTCGCACTGTGGGGTCCACTCGAACTTTTTATCTTTCTTGAGGAGTTCAGTTAGAGGTTTAGCAACCTTGGAGAAATTCTCGACGAAGCGGCGGCAGTAGCTCGCTAAGCCAAGGAAGCTCCGAACTTGCTTGACCGTCTCAGGTGGAGTCCAATCAAGGACGGCTTGAACTCGCTCGGGATTGACAGCAATACCCTTACCAGAGATTACATGGCCTAGATAGGTCACTTCTGGCAACCAAAATTCACACTTGGAGAATTTGGCATAAAGGCGATGCTCTCGAAGTTTCGTCAATACCAGCCTTAGATGTTCGGCATGTTCCTCTTCATTCTTGGAGTAGATGAGTATGTCATCGAGGTATACTACGACGAATTTATCCAAATACTCCATGAAGACCGAGTTCATTAACCGAGAGAAGGTGGCTGGGGCATTGGTTAAACCGAAGGACATAACAGTGTACTCGTATTGGCCATAACGAGTAACAAAGGCCGTTTTGGGAATGTCCCCGTTTCTGATTTTGATTTGATGGTAGCCCAACCTCAAATCCATCTTGGAAAAGACTGAGGATCCAGCGAGCTGGTCATACAGATCGTTGATCCTGGGAAGCGGATACTTGTTCTTGATGGTGACCAAGTTGACAGGTCGGTAATCTACAACCATCCGATCCGTTCCATCCTTCTTCTTGACGAAGAGGACGGGGCAAGCCCAAGGAGAGGAACTAGGACGGATGAAACCCTTTTTCAAGGACTCATCGAGTTGGTTCTTAAGCTCGGCTAGTTCTAAGGGTGCCATCTTATAGGGTCTTCTAGAAATTGGAACGGTTCCTGGAACAAGGTCTATCACAAACTCGACATCCCTGTCAGGTGGAACACCTGGCAGTTCTTCTGGAAAGACATCCGGAAAGTCTCGGACTACCGGAATATCTTCAAGGTCTGGAAGGGGGTTGGCATTTAGGGAGTAAAGCTGCCGCTTGGCTACTCGAGTTAAGACATTGACTGTCTTGCCCGATGGGTGGGTAAGTTGAACGGTTCTAGTGGCACAATCAATCTTAGCATAATGAGCTGACATCCAGTCCATACCCAAGATGATGTTTATGTCCGAGGACTTGAGAGCTATTAAAGATGCAAGGAAGACAAGTCTATCGACAAGAATTTCGTTCCCATGGCTTACTCTAGAAGTTTGCCATTTGGAACCCGGAGTTTGAATTACCATGGAAGTGGGCATGTCACAGAATGTTGTGTTATGCAATCGAGCATAGCTCTTAGATATGAATGAATGAGATGCTCCAGTATCGAAAAGAACAGATGCCGGATGGCAATTAACAAGGAGCGTACCAAGGACGACATTAGGATCCTCATGAGCCTCCTCGGCTGAGACATAGTTGACATGGCCACGTGCAGTGGTGACCGGCTTGGCGTAGAATGTCTTTCCCGCTGGCTTACCACGACCAACGGACTTTCCAGACTGATTGGGGTTGTTGTTCTGGGGACACTCTCGACTATAGTGACCCGGCTCTCCACACTTGAAACATGTCACAACATTGGGGCGTGGAGCAGCATTAGCAGCGGGGCCACCATAGGGCTTGGACGGTGCAAACTGCTGGTTGGGGCGAGGCGCCTCAAAGGATGGCCTCGGAATGAACCTAGGTGGCAGTGCCGTGCCTGGAATCCACACCCGACGCTTCTGAGATCCAGAGCCGGATGAAGAGCCAAAATCACGAGAGTGCTTGCGTGAAGCGTCATAGTCAGACTGGCCTGTCTCAGCACTGATGGCTTTATTGACCAACTTCTGAAAGGAGGTGCACTCGTGCAGACGAAGATCGCGGCGAAGCTCAGGGTTAAGTCCCTTGCGGAACCTTGCCTGCTTCTTAGCGTTGGTGGATACCTCTTCAGGAGCATATCGTGCCAGATTCCCAAATTCACGACTATATGCATCCACAGTCAGTCTTCCTTGGGTGAAATTGCAGAACTCTTCCCTCTTGCGATCTATGAGACCTTCCGGGATGTGATGCTCACGGAAAGCCTCACTGAATTCAGCCCAAGTAGTGATTTGGCCGACCGGGCGCATATCTTCAAAGTTTTCCCACCAAAGGCTAGCAGGGCCTTCGAGGTGATAGGAAGCATAAGTAACCTTGTCAGCTTCGGCTACGTTGGCAGAACGTAGCTTGTGGGTGATGCTGCGAAGCCAGTCATCCGCGTCGAGGGGCTCGACGGAATGGTTAAACTTTGGTGGGTACAAATTGATAAAGTCATTGATTGACACCAAGTCATTTCGCTGATGGCGTGTAGTATTTTGCTCAATCCGCTCCAGCAAGCGGTTAGTCTCACGCTTGTTTCTTTCCGCCTCCAGCATCACTTCAGCCAGAGAAGGCGGGTGAGGCAGATTTTCACCCCTAACTGCACTGGCTTCCCCTGCTCCGGGGCAGCAGGGTTGCTGCGGGTGTTGACCATCCTAGGAGAAAACAAAACAACGGTTTAGATAAGGGTGGCACAAACTTAGCAAGGAAGTGCAGAATGTAATGGATAACATGGAATGCTAAGATGTTCGTTGCACGACATGGTAATATAGAAACTGCCATATATATACCATTGGTCATACACACCGTACATAGTTTAGTACAAGCCCAGGCTAGAGTACAACTACGGTGAAAGACATTACATCTCATCGAAGGCATTCCAAGCTCCTATACATTATTTTTTCTACACCTCCGGAACGTGATACACACCAAGTTGTATCCCAGGGTCACACAGGAATGTGGAGAATACAACTACTACAATATTAGAGAAACTACTACTAGCTCAGACGGCTCCATAGTAATCCTCATAGAAGTCGCCACCAAAACCTGGAAGTGGAACATGATCATCTAGGAACAGACGGTCCTGCGGAGCCTGCGGACCATAGGGACTAGGATGTGGCCTTGGTCCCACAGGTGGTGGCAGACGGGGACCACGAGGAGTGATGATGCCTCCTACATTGCGCCACTCCATACACTCTGGCAATCCAGACCGTACAGGGTACAGATCCCTCAGATCCATGTATCCTACCTGTACCACAGGTGCAAACCGAGTCAAAGTGGCCCGGTGATCAGCACGAGAGTTGAAAAGCTCCATACGCAAGGCCCGATTTTCGCGGTCCTTATCCTCGAGCATCTCGGCAGTGGTGCGGAGTTGTGACTCCTCATGTGTAGAGTCATAGTACAAGGCTTGATAGTACCCCTGTGCTCCAGGAAGTGAGGCTGGCATGAAATGGAAGTCGGTGTTCTATAGCAAGGCAGTCCTGGCTCGAATGATAGTCATCATTGAATAGGCTGCATCCTGCACAGGCATCTCAATAGTGACCCAAGTCCATAGGAACAGTGAAGGGGCTCAGTGGCTCCAGGATAAGATGGATATATCCTGATGGTACAGAGGTACTGGCTCTGGTTGAAGTCTCTGAACTGCTCCTCGACGGTATATTCCGGATACCACCAATAGCCTGACTCAACCATCACTCGAACCAACATGGTCGTGTGGCCGGGTGGCCATCTGAAAGCACAGAATAATGCAAAGGCATTAGAATTTTCTAGGGGAAAACGGACAGCATAACGGTTGTAAATGCTTAGAAAAAGATTTGAGACATCTACAACAGTCTGCAATACCACTCAACAACATCATACCAAGGTTCTGATTCAACTGGCAACATACTAAAAGTAGTAGAAACTGTACTGAGGCTTGTAACAACATTCCTATAAGCTACTACGGATTAGTAACACGTGAACCTGATAGAAGAAGAGAGCCTAGTCCTTAACCCACGTTGAATGAGAAGAGAATGACTCAGATTAGAGGGCATAAGGTAAAGGAGTAAAAGAGCCTTACGTTCTCTCCCACAATCAATTCCCCTACATATAATTAAAGCATTTCTAGACTCGACATTGACCAGTTTGGCTCAACGAACCTACAGGCAGTCCGGCTCTGATGACAACGCTGTCAGGACCCCGATTCCAAGTCACATCGATCTAGCCGGTAACACCTCATATCACATTGCGGCCTCACGCACGGTATCCCCACGGGTGTCGCCTTACCATGGCTCGGGACCGTTTGCACCTTTTGGCTCACGTATATGATAGTGTCGCTAGCATCCATATGACAGAGAACCCGGGCCGACATGGCTAGTCATGAACCCAAAGCGGCACAGACCTATGGAGACTGAAGTCACCGCGTGACATTTCCCCGAAGGGACAGACATAGGAACGAAGTGATACACATGCCGGCCAGTCAAGTGTCCTGAGCAGTAGTGCTGGGCTAGCAGGACTCCGGTGAACCAGGCTGTAGTGGACTACTATGGCTCAAGGAGCACTAGACTACATTTCCCCATAAGAGAGGCTGCCAAGGATAAACAACTAGATTGTCGGATCTCACACATACCAAGCATTTCAATCATACACACAATATGCTCGATATGTGCAAATACAACATGGCATCACAACAAAACTGTACAACTCAGGTACTTTATTTCAAGGCTCCAGAGAGCCATACATAACATGTTCATACAGGTAGGGGTCACATGACCCGACACTCAAGTCATACAAGCATACAAGCACATGCGGAAGCAAATAGTCTAAGTACAGACACTAGAAAGCAAGAAGGCTTCTCGAAGCCTGTCTATCTACATAGGGCCCTCCATGGCCAGGATCACCACCTGGGTGGCAAGTCACTCATCGACGTCGAGATCTACATAAAACCCATCGGAGGGGGCGGTGTTGTCGTCTGAAATCAGTAATTAAGAAAACATGAGTACAAAGGTACTCAGCAAGTCTTACATCAGAACCTACTATACATGCTCATTCTCAAGAAGGTGGTGGAGTTATTGCAGCACGCCAGCTTTGACTCTTGGCTAAGCTATCCTACGGGACACCACTAGTAAAATAGTTTTCGCACACGAGTCCACTAATCACCAACACAATACTCCACCGGGGATCCTCCCTCGTCATCCTATGAGAGAGCCATCCTCGGTACTCACACTTATCTTGAGTCTTTTAGTAGTAACCATTAACTTGTCTATGAACTGTATAGGCAACCAAGTACTCCTTTACCGCGGACGCGGCTATTCGAATAGATGATGTTAACCCTACAGGGGTGTACTCCTTCGTACACGCTCTCACCACTTACCGTCGTTTACACGACATGTACTCGGCAACCTTCAAGCGGAAGCCCAACGAGGGTGTCAGCCACGGCCTACCTAAACACTCAAGTCTCTAGTCCAGGTTTATCTCCTATCCAGGTTCCATCCGCAGGGAGTCCGGCCGAGGTTTCCACATACGGCCCCGAACGATGTGAACAGGGTTCCCGAGACACCAAACGGGTGACTCGGTACACCGTGCCACGGTGTATCTACCGCATCATAGCCCACCCCTAGGGTCAGCGCTACGCACGGCCGCCAACACATAACCTACAAACACTAGAAACTATTCGCAACTCCTGGACAGAGTACTAGGGTGATTAAGAAGCCGAGAGGGTCAATTAAGGATCCCAATGCATGGCAGTAGCTGATTCTTAAAATCACACATACAGATCTCAGTTCTTAGGGACGGCCTCAATGAAACAACCCACCATGTACTCCTACATGGCCTCTCATCGATACCTTTACCAAATCATGTTCAACACATCACTCACATTACCGACATGATCATTTCATTCTAGCCCATCACCCAGAAGAACCAGACCTGACACAACTCTAAGCATAGCAGGCATAGCAGGGTAGGAAACACAAGCATGGCTCAATCAACTCCTACACATGCTAGTGGGTTTCATCTAGTTACTGCGGCAATGATAGGTCATGCAGAGGATAAGGGTTCAACTACTGCAGCACACAGCAGTTTGAAACGTTGTTGTCTTAATGTAGTAAATGAGAGCAGAGGCGAGAACATGGGATTGTATCGATATGATCAATGGGGTTGCTTGCCTGATGGAGTGGTAGTAGGGTACTGCCCTTCAGTTGGATACTCGGAGATATCCTCGGAGGCAGAACCTACCACGAAGGACACACAACACATAATCAACACATGACAATATGCAACAATATGATGCATGCTATGACATGGCAAAATGATGTGTCCTGCCTAATGCAATGTGGAACAAGTTGAAATGGGTCCATTGAATCAAAGATTCAAATGAAGGTTAAAGTTCTTATGCATAATAAGTGTATTAGCTTGTTTCACCTAAACAGCAAGGTTAAAGAGGTTTTTCATGCATGAAACCATTACAGATGGATAGATTGAATTTTTCTAATCATTTTTCATATATAATTTGTTTGATTTGGAGCTATGGTTGATTTTCTTTGATTTTTAGAAGTTTTGGCTATTTTCTGGAATTTCCTATATAAAAATAGATCCAGAAAAGAATAATTGTGTCAGCACTGCGTCACTATGATGTCAGCGAGTCAAAGGCGCCAGGGCCAGTCAAACCTGACTGGTGGGCCCTATCTGTCAGTGTCTCAGCTAACTAACAGGATTAAGTTAATACTAACTAACTGTCAGTGGGGCCTGGGCCCACATGTCAGTGACCTAAACTAACTATAATTAGTTAGCACTAATCCTAAACTAATTAACAGGCCAGCCCCACCTGTCATAGGATTGGGGGGGGGGGGAAGTCAACCTGGGCCCACGCGGGTCAAAACGTGGTCAACTCGCCGGCGGCTTGACGCCGGCGATGACAGACGTGGCGGAGGGGCTCGGGTTTTGCCCACAGTCGACCAAATCGACTGCGGTTTGGTCCTACGCGTAGCTGGGAGCAAGCCGCGGCGTATGGTGGTGGAAGTGGAGCTCGGGGAGGCCGGGAACAACGCCAGGGACGACCTTGGCGGTCGTCGGAGTTCGAGCCAGGATAAACCCGAAGCTACGGGCACGGCGAGGCGCGGGGAGTGGTGCGTTAGGCTCCTGGGAACATGGTGAGTGTGGTGACGTGCTCGGAATCGAGCTTACGCGCCTGTGGCCTCGGCGGCGACATGGCCGGCGGAGCCGAGCTCTCGGCTCAACGGAGCCCATGGTTAGAGGGAGAAAACGACAAAGGAAAGAGAGGGGAATGGAGAAGGAGCTCACAGGGAGTGTAGCGGTGGCCTCAGCAAGCTCGAGGAGGCATCAGGGGCGGCGTACGGTCGCTGGCGATCTCGGCGGACCGAGGTGGAAGAATATGGCACTAGCGGCATTGCAGTGCGTCCGAGGCATCGTGGCTCGCCCATGAGGAAGAGGAAGACGTCGGTGGTGCTCGGGGACACGTCGAAGAGACGAGAGGGGGTCGATGGCCGCGGTGAACGGCGACGGTGACGACGAGCTCCTCTCGGGAGGGGATGGGGAGAGAGCCAGAGGGGGGAGAGGGGCACGTGGAGAGTGGGGAAAGTGAGAGGGGGACGAGGGAGAGTGTGTGGCACTCGTATACGGCGTCCTGGGTGTCGGCAGAAGCAGGAGGTGGCCGGCGTGTGGCTGCGGGCGCCGGGCACGCACCTCTCGTCCTCCTGGCGAGAGGAGGGGGATGACTGGCGGTAGCCAGTGGGCTGGGCCGAGCTGGGCCAGGCCCGGGCGACAGGTAAGCTCTGACTCTCTGTCTCTCTCTCTCTCTCTCTCTCTCTTCTGTTTTGTTCTTTTTCTAATTTTCTGTAACTTTAAGGCTTTATTAAAAATACTTAGGCACTTACTAAAATCCTGAAAATAATTGTGGGCTCTGTTGGGATTATTCCTAACATCCCTCACTTAAATCCAGAATTATTTGGGCATTTAAAATATTTTATAGCATTTAAATGCCCAAATTCAAATACTTATGATTTAAAGAATCCAGAATGTCCTAGAAAAGAGTGCACCATTTTTGCCAGGGGTTTTAGCCCAAACCAGAAATGATGAACATTCTGTGAAGGGCATTTTGGGTTCATTGAAAATAATTTTAGTAAACCCTAGTTGTTTCCAGGGGGTGCTGGGGGTTCTGTCATCCCCATTTCAAGTTTATGTAAAAGTAGACATGATGCAACATGCTAATGCATGAACCAGCTAGGGTGTGACAGTCGTCTCTCTAGAGTTGTGCAACAAGAGCATTTTCCGTGGATTCCAAATTTTGAGCTCATTCTTGGTTGCACGACCGCATTTATCTATCCGTGTGTGTGTGTGTTTCCGTGTGCCATTCATTGCTATTGGTCTACTTGTTTCACTTGGGAATTTGTGAATCTCTTTCGACATTATTCACTCTTTGTAAAATTTTGCATTAAATTTTTGTGCCACTATCCTCACCGAGCTCCACCATAAGCCTTACTTGTGTAGGTGTGAGAAATGGACAAGAATTGGTACCAATTGTGCTACTTCCTTGTTACATCATTGAGTGATCATTGACCCATCTTCAACATTGGTCAAGGTACATTTGGTATAGTTCTTCTCCTTTCTCCACTCATATTTGCTCGAGTCTTGTGATGGATAGGCAAGGCATTTTATCTTCGGTCTACAACAACAACGACGAGTTCGATGCCATGAACAACTCCAACGATGCCAAGATGTAAGCTCAAATGGAGGAGATCAAAGCCCTCATCAAGTCCTACAAGCGGTCTTCCTCATCTTCGAGAAGACGCTCAAGAGCACAAGCCTCCGAGCTACCATCTCCGGCAAGGTCACATCGGCATCCACACCATCACCACCACGAACATGAAGATCAAGAGATCAACACCAACAACCGCTCAACGACTTCACCATCTCCATTGGCATCTTCGCCAAGCGACTTCAAGGCATCTTCGCCTATGGACATACGGCATCTTCGCCCAGAAGCACTTCAAGAGAAGCTCCCCAAGCTCAAGTCCGTGACTTCCATGAGCCACTACCACCTCGACATCGACCACGTGATTCCTTTCTGTGGGACTCAAGAACTTGAGGAGTATCTCAAGTGGGAGCATGTGATGGACGAATACCTCAAGCTACATCAAGTTTCTCCCGAAGATCAAGTGAAGTGCACCACATGGTGGCTTCACACACCTTCGGAGAGCTACGACATGAGTTGGCCCAAGACGAAGAGAGCTTTAAGGCAATATTTTGTGCCTCCAACCTACGCGGAACAACTTCAACGCCAATTGGAGAACACCATCAAAGGATCCAAGTCCATCGATGAGTACTTCAAGGAGATGAAGATTGCCTTGCGATGAGCCGGCGTGGACGACCCCATTTCGATGAAGTTACACTTCATGATGGGATTGCACAATGACATTTCCAAGATGATCTTCCTCGAGAAATACAAGTCCCTCGACGACAACTACATTGGTGCTCTAAAGGCGGAACAAGAACTCATGAAGGCCAAAGCTTCTCCACCCCAAGCTCACTTCACGACTACCAAGCTCCATGAGAACGAGCATGAGTCTAGTACCACCATGATGTCCAAGCCCGACAAACTCCAAGACGATGCTCCCAAGTTTTACTTCACCACCATCCCTCATTGTGGCAATGATGATGCCGGGTCTACTTCGACTCTTTTTCAAAATGGTGCGGCGACGACTACGGAGATCATCAGGGACCAAGCTTTGGAGACCCGACATGGTGACGAGCAAGGATGAGTCTTCCATCTTAGGAGGCGAGAGTGATGTTGTGCCATCTTCGGCCTTCATCCATGGCGACGACGATGAGATGGTTGAGCATGGGATTTTCCCTTCGACCACGGCGACATATGATGACTTGAGTGACTTTAGCCACCATATTGAGAGTGAGAGTGACTTCACCACTAGCCCGATATATGTTGTGTTGCCACAATTCCCATGTGAGGAGAGCCACAAGCCCCACCACTTGAGTGAGATGGGTGACTCCACCGTATGTGACATTGAGTGCACCTACCATGAGGGAGTGAGTGAACCAACACATAGAGAGAGTGAGATAGTTGATAGGTCATGTGAGGCCAGTTTCAACACTAACGACTTGACCTCTACCTCTATTGTGTATTCTCATTTGGTGCTAGGTCCCATATATGATGACGCGCTGATTTGCGACGACTACGTCCTACCTTTGGACAAGACGATGGCCATGGTGGAATATGATGCACCCCCACATGGTTCCATCACAATGATGATCTTGACCACCATTTGGTCTTACCCACCTCACCTACACCACTAGAGTGGAATGAACACGGTAACATAGGTGAAGGTGATGCTCTAGTCCCACTAGTGGACATTCTTGACATTGATTGCTTGCATGATGTTGATCCACCTATTTCCATGATTCATGCTAGTGCGACTTCCTCATCTGATGATTTCTTGCCCATTTATGATGAGTATGATGATTCTCATGTGGAGTCTATTAGTTGTGATGCCATGTTTCATAGGATCTCTTGTGACAATTCCTTAGGTCACATCATGTTTGCCAATCTGCTTGACTTGTCATATGCTATGCATGAGATCAATCATATGTCATATTTGCAATCTCTTCATAGTGACTATACATATGCTATTAAAATAAACCCAATTTGCACATATGGCATAGATGACAAGCCCATGGTTATTGGCATTTGTTTCTCTTGTGATCATATTGATATGCTCCCTTTGCATCATTTATCTCATACGCCATGCCATGACCACCTAGCGTCGGATATGCATTGTTTTGAATGTTGTCCATTTTCTCCATATGATGTTTCCAATATTGCTCATGAGGAGACCCACATAGTTTCCTCATATATGTTAGGAGATTTTGATTCGTCCCATTCATTGCATGATCCCAATACTTGTGTGCACAATATGCTCCCCATGAATAAAAATGCTATTGTTGTGCCACACACTTGCTATACTTGTATGCTCAATTTGCATCCCCATCGTGTTATACATAAAAACTATTCTTTCATGATGGATGACATGTTCTTATACCATGCATCAAATTTCTTTGAGCAATGCTTACCTTGTGCTAACTCACACGTGCACATACACATCATGATGGATGATGTGTACATTTACCACACACACAATTTCTTTGGTCTATGTTTCTATTGTGTAGGTACCCATGAATACTTGTCAACCTCGCAATCCCACGAGTTGACAAAACAAGCTCTAGAGAGAAACGATGACTTGGGATCCCATGGATTGTCTTTCCCACCGCTCTCTTCGCGCAAAGACTTCGCGCATTTCTTCTACATGACCCTCACTTGGATATGGGTTATTGTCCATTACATATTATATGCCCATCTTGCCATGTTCAATTTGCATGATATGTTCATTCCTATACCTTTGACATGCATTTATGACCCATGCTTTGCATTACACATGATGATAGATTCTAATACTTGTATCTGTATTTGCAAGCTTGGTGGAGATATTGCTTGCTATTGCCATGTTTGCTTTGTGCCCCATGCCTATGATGATACTATGATATTGCTTTGTGTTTGTGCTTGCGATATGTCATGTGCATTGCATATGCCTATTATTTGCTCACATGACATGATTGCCATGATTTCCTCTAGTATGTTGCATCTTCGCACTACTAGCTTGCACAACTTGATTCCTAGATTGCTTATGTTGCATCACCGATGATTCATACTTGCTCATTTCATGCGGTTGATGACAACCATCTACATGCTTTGCACATGATTATTATTGCTTGCTGTCATATATCTCCATATGTTGCCTCTCTCATGCTAGATGATTTGCCATGTATTGAGCGCAACCATGATTTTCGTCTTGCTAATGAGATTGCCCCCATAGCATTCTCACATATGTTTGGAGATTTTGACATATTCCTTGTGAAGCATGCTTATCTTGCCTCTTTGCACCATATACCTAGTGCCATGAATATAGCCATTATTGCATCATCTTATTCATGCACTTGTGCTACTAATGTTTATGTGCAAGAGCGGAGAACCATCATGATGGATGATGTGTTTATCTACCATGCGCATACATTCTTTGCTTTGTTTTGTGCATGTGTAGGAAACTTGGACTTCGTGTCAACTTCCACGTCACGTGAGTTGATAATCCGAGCTCTTGAGAGCAAACCACCTTCTACCATGGAGCTTCTACATCATACTTGCTTGTGCTTCGGCATTGTGAAGGACACACAAGGACATGCTTTCAAGGTGATATCCTTCTCTTTTGAGAACCCCCAAACCATGAGCATGCATATTATGGATCATACTACTTGTGTTGCTTGCCACATGAGACTTATTTGTCATCTTGGACCCTTTGCTTGCACACATGTTAGTAATATTGCCTCCATTCATGATTTTCACATTCCCATGCATCATGATATATATGCCTTGTGTGTTGCATCCAATTCTTGGATTAATTGCTCCTCTCATATGTTTGGTTGCAACAATGTCATCACTTCATATATGCCATGTCCCGTTGATTGCTACATGCTTGCCTTGATTGCCTCACACATGATGAACAATTGCTCTTTCCATTGTGTTGAGTGCCACACGATATTCACTACACCCCATGCACATTATGCTTGGATTGTCTTGCACTTGACCCATGTGTTTAGACACTTCATTTTATTTGGTGTTGTGAATGATTCTTATGCCTACCATAGACCTTTCATTGAGCGCTTTGCCCATGCTTGCTATGACTTTGAGGTAGATGCTTATTCTTTTGTTAAACATATTTGCATCACTACCTCACATTTACATGCTTGTCCCCATGATATCTTTGCTTGTGCTCGATTGATATGCTTACATGCCATGTCACAATCCCTTGTCACACCATATGATTTGCATGATGATGACACTTGTTTGGTCACTCACCTCTTGAATGCTTGGTTTTGCACTAACACTAACCACATTTGTTTTTCCAAGTATTTGTTTTCCTTACTCATTTTGAAGGAACCACAAGATGGTGCGACATTGGAGAGTGCCCATTTCGAGCTTCAAGATGACAAGTACTTGGTGAACGTCCACTTCTACATGGCGAAGCCATCTCTTTCCCATGGTGATTTGGTTTTCGATCCAAGGTCGGATCTTTCCAAAGGGAGGGGAGATGATGTGGAGCATACTATGGACATCACCATGTCAAGAGTCCGTTCTGCGGGTGACACGTGCGACATCTACTTCACATACACAAAGGTGAATCATCTCCTATACACGTGCTCACTTGACACCTTCGAGGATGGTACACTACTTGACACTCCACTCGTGTGCATGCATAGGTATTGTCGCAACACTACGGACGATGAGGAGGAGTGCAAGCGCCAAGGAACAACTACACCATCTGCGAGGGAAGCCTGGAAGAGATGATGGAAGAAGATGGAACTGTTGAAGCTACAGCAGCCAAACATCCGGGCCAGAGGCCATACATCCGGCGCCTGTGCAGCCGCCCAATTGCTGCACCAACAGTCGGCCGAACAAGCCTCAGCCGGCGGACATCCGACGCCTCCCGACAACCCGAACATTAGGCATCTCCCCCAGAAATCCAGCACCGACGTATCCAGATAGCAGCTGAACCTCCACTTCAGCCCGGACATCCGACGCGACCCCGGACATCCGGCCCCCAGCCCGGACGTCTGGCACCTGCGCATGCCTAACCGGGACAAAGGCCCATGTATCCCCTCCTCACTTACCCCTTCATGGCTCTAGACTATATATACTCCTCCACCTCCTTCTAGTTAGAGTTAGCATTGGTTTAGCTCATACTTAGAGATAGAGCATTGCTCATCCACATCGGATCTACTCCACGAGATAGACCGCGACCCCTCTTTGGAGAAGATCCACCTTGGATTCAAGACCCCCTCTTGGGCGGCCCCATCAAGAACTCCTCACGGAGAAGAACCGGTTACCCTATGTATCGTCCTTTGTTGGATTCGGATCTTGTATCTCTTTGAGTTTCGAGGATCTAGCACATGTGTGATCATTCTTGTTGGTTTTAGTGTTTCTCTCGTGTTTCCCCTCGTTTTCACCCCTCGTGTTCTTCATGTTCTTCGCGGGATCCTCTCCTTTCGTGAAAGATCGGCCGTATAGGGTTCCACCCTACATCATCTTGGTATCATGAGCCACGTTGATCACGATTTCGGAGCCTCCCCCTTGTTTTCTAGCCTAATTTTGTTGTGTTCTTCCCCAATTTCCAAAATCTCCACCAAAAATAGCCCCCAATTTTTTTTGTGATTTGTTGGTGTGATGATGTTTTGTTGATTTTGATCCATGGATTCGTTGTGTCTTGAGTAGATCTAGATTCTCCCCACTTTTCTCCACCTTCCATCCACAAAATCCGTCAAATTTTGCCCCCAAAATCATCAATTTCCGCCCCAAATCGAGTTTCGAAGTCCAAATCCTGATCTGGAATCGTCGGGCCGGACATCCGGGCCCCAAGCCAGACATCCAGATCCTAGAGCGCAATTCGCGCGTGGTTCTAGACATCAGGTCCCGGATTTCCGGCCCCGAGCCCGGATGTCCGACCCCTGACATCTCGGTCATTCTCGTTTCACCGTTTTGTCCATAACTAATTCATCCAGAGTCCGATTTACGCGTTCTTTAGCTTGTTGAGAAGCTCTTGACATCCCCCTTCCCACAAAAATACCACCAACATCTTTTGACTCCATAAAATTGTGCGAATTTTGGCATCTTTGTCTAGGGCTTCCACCACATCATCCGCTACACCACCACCGACTTCCGCAACCTAACCAATTTTGTTCCCCATCGCATTAGTGGTTGCTTAAGGAGTGATTTGAGTCTCCTAAGGTGTCTAGACTACTTAGGGATGGTTGCTTCTTCATCAACCACCACCACCACTTCCGCATAGGCTTACCAACCATACACTCCCGCCACCCCGACCTAACCCAATTTTGTTTGTGTTGTGAGTTGTGTCTCCTAAGGTGTTTAGGCTACTTAGGGACCGTGCTTCCAACTCCAGCACCGTGTATAGTCCACCACATTACCCTCCACTTCCCCATTGCCTACTCGCAAAACCCATCATTGCATTCCCGCAATCCCATTGATCTTCCGCAACCACCACCGCATCCCGATACCACCATTTGACATTTGATATTTTGAGTTCGCGGTTTTTCCATTTCCTAAGGTGTTTTAGCTACTTAGGGACGAGTCTCCATCATCTTGGTATCTCCATCAAGATCACCGCCACTCATCATCACCGCGGACGGTAACCTCCATATCATCTTGGTATCGTGGTATCCCTCCATTGTATATTCCCTTGCCATTGCATTGATAACCCCAAGCCCATTTTGCGTTACTTGCCTACCGAGACTAGCCATTTGAGTATTGTCGGCAACGTTACTTGTGCACATTAGTGATCTACACCGTCCATTGCATACATACCATATCATTTTGGTATCATATCATCCTGTGTGCCTCAAGTTTGTTCTCGCATATACACAATTGTTATCTTGGTCTGTGCATTGTGAAAAAGTGGCCATACACATACAAAAAAAAGGAAAATATAATAATAAGCTTTTAAGTAGAAGAGAAAGAGCAAAGAAGCTTGTAAGCAAGTGCCATAGCATCATACCCCATTGCATATAAGATTGTCATATCCCATCATCTTGGATCATACCACTGGAACATCATATACATAGCATACTTGGGATAGAAGTCGTTGCATTTTTTTCTCCTATAGGTTGTGCACAAGTGTCGTATCCGACTATCGAGCAATCATTCTAGCGTCTCTCTAGAGTTGTGCAACAAGAGCATTTTCCGTGGATTCCACATTTTGAGATCATTCCTTGGTTGCATGACCCCATTTATCTATCCGTGTGTGCGTTTCCGTGTGCCATTCATTGCTATTGGTGTGACGCCCGGATAATCAAGCTACAGTAACCTCTGCTAATGACACCACGTCACCTCCGTTACTGTCGCTAATCTCGCGTTAGTTCGAAACCGATTCAAATCAAATTTGAAATTAAGGCAAACAACAAAAGTTTTCCAAAAATAAAACTAAAATGTTCTAAATGTGTCGGATAAATCATAGGTAATTGTCGTGGAGAAACCAAACTGTGATAAAGAGTATAAATGCTCTAAAGTAATTAAACAGTAGTTAAAGCAATTAAATAAATGCCTACTAAATTTTATAAAATATTAAATTATTTTGGGTTAAGGATTAATGTGGCAGTAGTATACTTACAAATACTAAGTTAGGTGCTAGTGATAAGTTTTACAAAACTAAAATAAAAAGAAACTAGAAATGAAACATGAACGAATAACTAAAAAGAAAACGTCACAAACAAGAAGCCTCCCTCCCCCCCACTAGGCTTCGGCCTAACTGGCCTCTGGGCCACCAGGCCGGCCCACCCCACTCCCCATATCCTTCCATGTCGGCTGAAACCCTAGGGCAACCACCCCCACTCGCCCCGCACACACTCCCGCACAACCCCCACCCACTCTCTCGTCCATCTCGCCCCCGATCTAGATCGGGGCTCAACCCCGACCGCGCCCTACCGACGTCGCTGTTGCCCCCCATGGATCCGCAGCCTGCCGCCGAGCTTCGTCTCCGAATCCGCCGCCTCGACCACGCCTCCTCGCCGGTGTGCCTCCTCCGATGCCGTCGTCCCCATCGACCACCTCGACCCCCGCTGCCCGTAGCCCCTACGCTTCCTCGGTGAGGCCTCGCCCTCCCCCATTCCCTGCCTCTGCTAGGTGCCGGCCACGCTGTCGCACCTGCAGCTCTCGACCGCGCACCGCCTCCACCCGCTCCCGTCCGTGCTATGCCTAGCTGCTATCGCACGTGCATGCCCACGCATGTTAACACGCGTGCCCGAGCCCCGCCTCGCTGCGCCTCACCCTTGTCGCTGCCGAGCGAGGCCGCCATGGCCTGGGTAAAGTTTATTGGGGGAGTTAACCACTTTGATAATATGGTTAACTCTGCTATTCCATTACCAATTCCTCCATTATCAAAAGAGATTCCTATGAATCCAATGAACAAAGTGAAAAGTAGTAATATAAGAACAGGAAATAACATAGTATTTCCCGTTTCATGCGGATAGGCAAAAGTGTTTTTAGCCCCTGCTCGCCATACCCGGCCTCCTTCCTCAGCGTCCACAGCGCCGCTCTGGCCTCCCGTGCGGCTGCCCCCGCTCCGACGTCGTGCTCCCGCTCGCCGCGACCTCCTTCCCCACGCGCACCGCCGCTGCTCCGCCGGGCGCCCACCCCTGCATCGCCTCGCCTTCGCCCCACCGCCGGCGTCGAGCTCGCCCCGCTCCTGCACCCCCTACGCCGGTGAAGATGCCACGCCCGTGGCCACCTCTGGCGCTCCGGCGTGCTGCTCCTGCCCCTTGCCTCACCCAGCCGCGGTGGCCTCACCGCGCCGCGCCCCGGCGCCCGTAACCGCCACCGGCGCCCGTTAAGGCCCCAGGCCCAATGACAGCCGAGGCCCCGCCCAGAACGTTAAAAAAAGAAAATAAAAACGAAATAAAATAAAAAAGAATTAATTAAATTAATACTTAATTAATTCATTGATTAATTAAGTTAATTAATCATGTTTAATTAATCTAATTAACTAGTTAGTTTAAATAAACAGTAATTAGATTAGCTAAATCCTAATTAAACTAAACAGTGTATGACAGGTGGGTCCCACACGTCAGTTTGACCCAGTCAACCCCCTGTTGACTACTGACATCATGCTGACGTCATGATGATGTCAGCATACACTATTCTGGATAAAGTTGATTTAAAATAATTAAATAAATTCTAAAAATGTTTAAATGTTTTAAAATTAATATAAAATAAACCATACCTCGGATGGAAAAACTTTGTACACGAAAGTTGCTCAGAACGACGAGATGAATTCGGATACGCAGCCCGTTCATCCGCCATGCATCCCTAGCATAGCGAACACGCAACTTTCCCCCTCCGATTCATCTGTCCAAAAACGTGAAACATCGGGGATATTTTCCCGGATGTTTCCCTCCTTCACCGGTATCACCTCATACCGCGTTAGGTCACACCTAGCACCGTTACCTGTCATGTCATGCATCGATATGCATCTATTTGCATTGTGTTCATTTGTTTCTTCCCCCTCTTCTCTCTGGTAGACTACGAGACTGACACCGCTGCTGGTGCCCCGATCGACTACGCTGTTGATGACCCTTCCTTCTTGCCAGAGCAACCAGGCAAGCCCCCCCCCCTTGATCACCAGATATCGCCTATTCCTCTCTCTATTGCTTGCATTAGAGTAGTGTATCATGTTACTGCTTTACGTTAATCCTATTCTGATGCATAGTCTGTCATTGTTGCTACAGTTGTCGATACCTTACCTGCAATCCAAAATGCTTAGTATAGGATGCTAGTTTATCATCAGTGGCTCTACATTCTTGTCAGTCTACCATGCTATACTATCGGGTCGTGATCACGTCGGGTGTTGATCACGTGTTTATACTATACATATTACACATGATACATGTTGTGACTAAAGTTGGGTCGGCTCATAGAGTACCCGCGAGTGATTCACAGATTGGGGGCTGAAAGGACCTTTGTCCCGACGGCCCTCTGGGTGGATCTTTGTGGCGGAGCGACAGGGCAGGTTGAGACCACCCGAGAGAGAGGTGGGCCTGGCCCTGGTCGGTGTTTGCGGTTACTTCAAAATAACACGCTTAATGAGATCTTGGTATTTGATCTGAGTCTGGCCACTAGCCTATATGCACTAACCAACTACGCGGGAATAGTTATGGGCACTCGACGTCGTGGTATCAGCCGCAGCCTTCGTGACATGAGCGACTGAGCGGCGGGCGCCGGGTTGGGCCGCCTAACGCAACTTCCTTTGTAATGGAGGTTGCTAGGTCTGCTCACCGGCCATGTATGCAACGTGCATGTGTGCAATGGGCGATGGGCCCAGACCCCTGCGCCATAGGATTTAGACCGGCGTGCTGACCTCTCTGTTGTGCCTAGGTAGGGTTGCAACGTGTTGATCTTCCGAGGCCGGGCATGACCCAGAAAAGTGTGTCCAGACAAAGGGGATCGAGCGTGTTGGGAAATGTGGTGCACCCCTGCAGGGAAGTTGATCTATTCGAATAGTCGTGTCCCTCGGTAAAAGGACAACCCGGAGTTTTACCTTGACCTTATGACAACTAGAACTGGATACTTAATAAAACACACCCTTACAAGTGCCAGATACAACCGGTGATCGCTCTCTCACAGGGCGACGAGGGGAGGATCACCGGGTAGGTTTATGCTATGCGTTGATACTTGGTGAACTTACCATCTACTCTCTTCTACATGATTTAAGATGGAGGTTGCCAGAAGCATAGTCTTCGATAGGACTAGCTATCCCCCTCTTATTTTGGCATTCTGCAGTTCAGTCCACATATGCTATCCCTTTTTCCATTTGATACCAATGCATGCATACGTAGTGTAGCTCCTTGCTTGCGAGTACTTTGGATGAGTACTCACGGTTGCTTTTCTCCCCCTTTTCCCCTTTCTATACCCGATTGCTGTGACCAGACGTTGGAGTCGAGGAGCAAGACACCACAGTTGATGATGACTCCTACTACACTGGAGGTGCCTAGTACTACGTGTAGGCCGCTGACGACGACCAGGAGTAGTTTAGGAGGATCCCAGGTAGGAGGTCTGCGCCTCTTTTAATTTGTATCCCAATTTTTGCTAGCCTTCTTAAGGCAAACTTGTTTAACGTATGTCTGTACTCAAATATTGTTGCTTCCGCTGACTCGTCTATGATCGAGCTCTTGTATTCGAGCCCTCGAGGCCCCTGGCTTGTAATATGATGCTTGTATGACTTATTTTATTTGTAGAGTTGTGTTGTGATATCTTCCCGTGAGTCCCTGATCTTCATCGTACACGTTTGCATGTATGATTACTGTACGATTGAATCAGGGGCGTCACAAATTGGTATCAGAGCCAACTGCCTGTAGGAATCCCCCTTCCACACTCCTTGGCCGAAGTTGAGTCTAGTCGATGAAAATTGTTTTACTAACATGGCTGTGCAGCCCATGGGCCCACGTCGCCATTGGGTGGTATTAGGATCTTTTACTCCTCGATCCTTACTTTGGGACTCTGATCTCTTTTCTATTCGGGTTAAATGATTTTACTAAATCTGACTCTAGGTTCTCGTAACTACTTCTCCTGGAGAGCCCTTATCATAGATGATCACCTACTGCATCAGAAGATTTTGAAGATACTCTTCGATCAGTCCTGAGACCCTTCCGCCCTTTGCCTTTTCAATTCCCTATTACCGATATATCCATATGGATAACGACATACACTTGTTGTTCATACAATTACTCTGAGTTTCTCTTGTTATTACAAGATGCATAGAATTGCTCTCCGACTCTTAAGAATCCCTTGTACCACTTCCTTGTAGTTCCTTGCCGCAGAAATACCCATACGAATAATTCCTCGCACTTATCGAGTATCCACTCATTCCTAGTTGTTCTTGTGTTCCGCAAAAGACTTCGAAATACTATTTGATGTTTGGAAAATCCTCAACAGCCTGTTGTTCTGGGAATTCTTGCATACTCGCATTCCGGTTAATTCTTTTGGTCTAGGAATTTACTTTAAAAACCTTTGTGATTGTCATTCTGATCCTTTTGATTCAACTTGTGTGTGAATGCACACAATCATCAATTGTTCCCTGGAATTTATCCTTCCAATTCAGACGTCATTCCAGACATGAGATGGATCTCGACCAATCAAATTGCCATCGATTGTACCCCTAAGGCTATTCAACTTATCCATCCCTAATCAGAGCATTGCTTCTGATCCTTGTCTTGGAATTCATAATTCCTTTGCATTTAAGCTTTGAGTTAGTCAGTTGTTTCTATAATCTGATGCACTTGCATTCCTTCTTCCTTTGATAGAGTAACGATACTCCCATCAGCTGCGTTGTAGACCACCGGACCTCTTGTTGGATTATTATCCGATAGTGTCCTTCATATTCAAATAACCTTGTGAGCCTTTCCACGGATATATAAAGCCTTGGGTAAATTGTATCCCCTGTTTTCTCAACCATGCTCTATTTTCGAGCTGGTGGTATTTACTATTGAAGCTTGGGGTATATGTTTCCACGATACCCTGATGGGTTGAACCTATGCCTTACTTAATATGTGTGAACTTGAAAGTTTTCACGAGTCATACTCTTCTGGTGTTTTGCTAGATAAAACTTCAACACTACAACTTCTTTGAAAGTGAGAGGTGAATGGAAGGTTATACATTGAAGAAGTGGGAGTCGACCTTGAACTTTGTGTTCATGCACATGGACACGATGTAGATCCTACCATAGAAGCTTCTTGTAATAATAACTATTTCGTTGATATAATATCACCTGGTATCTGTGAACTGATCCTATGCAATCGTGGTTCTGACCATATTCTCTCTTTGGTACCATTTCTCGGACAAGTTAAATCACTTGTCTTATGCAGATCAATGTGCCTGCCCAACCTCGATTCTACTCAACCTTCGAGTATTCCCCTATGATATCTCGAGAATATCACGGAACTACATAACATCTTATGAGTTCTCCATCAAGTACTACATTCTCCCTGATTTCAATTTTTTTTCACAGGCTCTGGGTCATTAAACACTCAAGGACTACGATAACTGAATCGAGTCCGCATTGTGATTAAACAACTATTAGTAATCTTCTTTACTTACGAGTTTGTACTCGATCACGTCATTTCTAGCCTGATCGGCTATATCGGTATCGTGCTGATTTTAACTGTGCTACCTGGTCCTTATTTCCGGAGCACCACTTTCGGCGATGAGCTAAGCTTACATCGACCTTCCTTGTCTTATCATTTCACCTCGAACATCAAGCTCGATTTCGAGCTGGAGACGTATCCGTGGTTCCAAAAATCTTTTGCTACAACACTCCTTTTGCTTGATGCAGTCGTTGTTCGATTGCTTCTTCGTGGAGCCTCTCGACAAAATTTGTCGTGATCGTCACATTTTGACTCCTTCGAGTATATCAATCAAATTCATGATGGCAAGTACCATCCTTGCCCCTCGATGAGTTGTGTTATCATCGACAACATTATTGCTTTCCCTTCAACACAAACTTGTTCATGTTTTGTGTTGTACCTTAAGATCCTTGCTATCCAACTTATGTTATGTTCTACCTTGGAGTATTACCATCTTTTATGTCAAGAAGGTTGTGAGAATTTCACCACCTCTTAAGAATTCTTGATATAGTAATACTTCTCGCCATCTCCGCTCATATCTTCGTTAGCGTGTTGATTCTAACCAGGATACCAGCCAGTGAACTATGATGTGTGAATTCAAAACTACTATCAACCTTATTGCTTGTAAGATAATGAACGATGGTTTCATTCCTTGTGCATTGGTTATCGAATCACCATTCTAACATTGGTCATGCTACATAAGCCCATATTTCGGCTACACCTTTCAACTGATGTTTAATTGGGTATGTTTTCCTCGAGCATATCTCACTATATCATTGGATCTAACAAATGCTATCTCCTTGTTCACATAATTGTGGAAATCCATCCTTTGAAATTCTCGATGAATTGTTGCTGAGTCCATCAGCCACCTCCTCATCGTCTCCTTGGTTTACTAATGAACTCTTGTTTTGGAACTCACTTCCATAGTTCATTCCCGAGAATCTTATAATGTCTTCTCGTCATTTTTTCGCACCTATTGTTCTCAGGCGTCCCAAGTCTGAGGTATCCTGACACCAATCAGATCTGAATCTCAGTCAGATATGATGGTTGGAACATACTTTCAAGAGTTATAACATTGGTCCTCTTATGACTCGGTAAGGTGATGCCATGCCTAGCACACCTGGCCGGAGGACCTAGTGTTATAGTTTCTTTTTTTAACCAGGTTAACCATTCTTCCATGAGGAAATTGAATGACTCGTTTAATAAGTTTTTCCTGATGGATCCTTTGTGTATCCAAAGTTTGACCTATGCTTGAAGACCATGTCAATGCTATCTCGAAGCATGTCTGTGGTACTCCGATTTTCAACAAAAACATTTGAAGCCCAATGCTAAATGTTTCTTTCTCAATTATCCAAACACCGTTGTATGGGTAATGTCATGAAATTTCTCTCCCCTTACCTAAAAGGGTTTTCTACTTTATATATCGTGTCATGGATATCATGCTCTGTTTCTCCTTCGGAAGGATATACCCTTGAAATATGTGTTAAAACACATTATCCTTTCCATTGTTCTGTTTAATTTGATAATCATATTATCCTTTTCATTGTTTGGTTTAACCATTCTTGAGGTCTATATGATCTAAGCAGTAATATTCTCCTGCTTATGTAAACACCTCGGTGTATAATTCTGACAGCTAGACCCTGTTACTATTGTTGTTGACATTCCGTAGCCACCGATGGATGAGAACTTTGCCTATTGGTCCGCCTCATTCAATGAGCAAGAAAATGGTTCTCTTCGTCCCTCGCCCTTGGTACCAAAGTTGTTGCCGACATAACTGACATGCTACTCTTTGACATGCCTTGCTATCATTACCGTGCAAGATGTCACCGCTCCTATTTTTAACCCACATGGTGGGCCCATAACCCACAGTTCCACATGATCGAAACCTGACTCTCATGTACACCATGTTGTCAAAGTTATTCCTCGCGCTTGACTTTGTATGTAATTCACGGGACACCTGCCTATTGATCTATTCTGGTATAAGACGCAATACTTATTCCCGATTGCTTTGAGCCCCTTTCACGCCTGGTTTCAGGCATCGAACGGTTGCCTGCTCGCTCAAAACTTCCCATGAAACCTCATTACTTTGCTCTCGATATTTTCTTAAGTGTCAATTCGAGAGTTACTTTCCGCCACCTTCCCCGATGTTATCGACCAGATAGTCGACCTTGTAGAGGTTCATTCTCCCGAAATACCCCCCTTATTGTTTCGTAAGTATGATGGAACCCCCGAAGAAAGGATGCCGACTTCATCTTGATGACCTGAAGCAGAAAAATAAAGACATCAATATAATGGATCAACCACTTCGAGAAGAGCAACCAAGATAGAGAAGATTTGTTAGAATTTCATAACCATACCTTTCCCCCTTATTCCCCCTCTTAAATCTCGGGACGAGATTTCTTGTAGTGGAGGAGAATTGTGACACCCGGATAATCAAGCTACAGTAACCTCTGCTAATGACACCATGTCACCTCCGTTACTGTCGCTAATCTCGCGTTAGTTCGAAACCGATTCAAATTCAAATTTGAAATTAAGGCAAACAACAAAAGTTTTCCAAAAATAAAACTAAAATGTTCTAAATGTGTCGGATAAATCATAGGTAATTGTCGTGGAGAAACCAAACTGTGATAAAGAGTATAAAGGCTCTAAAGTAATTAAACAGTAGTTAAAACAATTAAATAAATGCCTATTGAATTTTATAAAATATTAAATTATTTTGGATTAAGGATTAATGTGGCAGTAGTATATTTACAGATACTAAGTTAGGTGCTAGTGATAAGTTTTACAAACCTAAAATAAAAAGAAACTAGAAATGAAACACGAAAGAATAACTAAAAAGAAAAAGTCAGAGACAAGAAGCTTCCCTCCCCCCCCCACTCGGCTTCGGCCTAACTGGCCTCTGGGCCACCAGGCCAGCCCACCCCACTCCCCATATCCTCCTCTGTCGGCCGAAACCCTAGGGCAACCACCCCCACTCGCCCCGCACACACTCCCGCACAACCCCCACCCACTCTCTCGTCCCTCTCGCCCCGATCTAGATTGAGGATCAACCCCGACCATGCCCTGTCGATGTCGCCGTTGCCGCCCATGGATCCCACGGCCTGCCGCCGAGCTTCATCGTCGGATCCGCCGCCTCCTCGTCTCCGCCTCACGCCGCCTCGACCATGCCTCCTCGCCGGTCTGCCTCCTCCAACACCGTCGTCCCCATCGACCACCTCGACCCCCGCTGCCCGTACCCCCATATGCTTCCTCGGTGAGGCCTCGCCCTCCCCCTTCCCTGCCTCTACTCGGTGCCGGCCACGCGCACGCGCACCACCACGCCGGCCACGTTGTCGCCCCTACAGCTCTCGACCGCGCACCGCGTCCACCCGCTCCCGCCCGCGCTACCCCTAGCTGTTGCCGCACGCGCATGCCCACGCACGTTAACACGCGTGCCCGAGCCCTGCCTCGCTGCGCCTCACCCTTATCGCTGCCGAGTGAGGCCGTCGTGGCCTGGGTAAAGTTTATTGAGGGAGTTAACCACTTTGATAATATGGTTAACTCTGCTATTCCATTACCAGTTCCTCCGTTATCAAAAGAGATTCCTATGAATCCAATGAACAAAGTGAAAAGTAGTAATATAAGAAGAGGAAATAACATAGTATTTCCCGTTTCATGCGGATAGGCAAAAGTGTTTTAGCCCCTGCTCGCCATGCTCGGCCTTCTTCCTCGGCGTCCACAGCGCCGCTCCAGCCTCCCGCGTGGCTGCCCCCGCTCCGGTGTAGTCCTCGCGCTCGCCACGGCCTCCTTCCCCACGCAAATCGCAGTGCTCCGCCGCGCGCCCGCCCCTACATCGCCTCGCCTTCGCCCCACCGCCGGCGTCAACCTCGCCTCGCTCCTGCACCCCCCTGCACCGACGAAGACGCCACGCCCGCGGCCATCTCCGGCGCTCCGGTGCGCTGCTCCTGCAACTTGCCTCGCCCAGCCGCGGTGGCCTCACCGCGCCGCGCCCCGGCACCCGTAACCGCCACCCGCGCCCGTTAAGGCCCCAGGCCCAATGACAGCCGGGGCCCCGCCCCAGAACGTCAAAAAAAAGAAAAGGAAAAGGAAATAAAATAAAAATGAATTAATAAAATTAATAGTTAATTAATTAAATAATTAAGTTAATTAATCTTGTTTAATTAATGTAATTAACTAGTTATTTTAATTAAACAGTAATTAGATTAGCTATATCCTAATTAAACTAAACAGTGTATGACAGGTGGGTCCCACACGTCAATTTGACCCAGCCAACCCCCTGTTGACTACTGACGTCATGCTGATGTCATGATGACGTCAGCATACACTATTCTGGATAATGTTGATTTAAAATAATTAAATAAATTCTAAAAATGTTTAAATCTTTTAAAATTAATATAAAATAAACCGTACCTCGGATGGAAAAATTTTGTACATGAAAGTTGCTCAGAACGACGAGACGAATCCGAATACGCAACCCGTTCGTCCGCCACGCATCCCTAGCATAGAGAACACACAACTTTCCCCCTCCGATTCATCTGTCCGAAAACGCGAAACACCGGGGATATTTTCCCGGATGTTTCCCCCCTTCACCGGTATCACCTCATACCGCGTTAGGGCACACCTAGCACCGTTACCTATCATGTCATGCATCGATATGAATCTATTTGCATTGTATTCATTGTTTATTCCCCCTCTTCTCTCCAGTAGACTACGAGACTGACGTCGCTGCTGGTGCCCCGATCGACTACGCTGTTGACGACCCTTCCTTCTTGCTAGAGCAACTAGGCAAGCCCCCCCCCCCCTTGATCACCAGATATCGCCTATTCCTCTCTCTACTGCTTGCATTACAGTAGTGTATCATGTTACTGCTTTACGTTAATCCTATTCTGATGCATAGCCTGTCATTGTTGCTACAGTTGTTGATACCTTACCTGCAATCCTAAATGCTTAGTATAGGATGCTAGTTTATCATCAGTGGCCCTACATTCTTGTCAGTCTGCCATGCTATACTATCGGGCCATGATCACGTCGAGTGTTGATCATGGGTTTATACTATACATATTACACATGATACATGTTGTGACTAAAGTCGGGTCGGCTCGTAGAGTACCTGTGAGTGATTCACAGATTAGGGGCTGAAAGGACCTTTGTCCCGACGGCCCTCTGGGTGGATCTTTGTGGCGGAGCGACGGGGCAGGTTGAGACCACCCGGGAGAGAGGTGGGCCTGGCCCTGGTCGGTGTTCGCGGTTACTTCAAAATAGCATGCTTAACGAGATCTTGGTATTTGATCTGAGTTTGGCCACTGGCCTATGCGCACTAACCAACTACACGGGAACAGTTATGGGCACCCAACATCGTGGAAGCAGCCGCAGCCTTCGTGGCGTCAGCGACTGAGCGGCGCGCGTCGGGTTGGACCACGTAACGCAACTTCCTTTGTAATGGAGGTTGCTAGGTCTTCTCACTGGCCGCGTACGCAATGTGCAAGTGTGCAATGGGCGATGGGCCCAGACCCCTGCGCCATAGGATTTAGACCGGTGTTTTGACCTCTTTGTTGTGCCTAGGTAGGGCTGCGACATGTTGATCTTCCGAGGCCGGGCATGACCCAGAAAAGTGTGTCCAGACAAAGGGGATCGAGCGTGTTGGGAAATGTGGTGCACCCCTGCAAGGAAGTTGGTCTATTCGAATAGCCGTGTCCCTCGGTAAAAGGACGACCCGGAGTTGTACCTTGACCTTATGACAACTAGAACCGAATACTTAATAAAACACACCCTTCCAAGTGCCAGATACAACCGGTGATCGCTCTCTCATAGGGCGACGGGGGAGGATCACTGGGTAGGTTTATGCTATGCGTTGATACTTGGTGAACTTACCATCTACTCTCTTCTATATGCTGCAAGATGGAGGTTGCCAGAAGTGTAGTCTTCGATAGGACTAGCTATCCCCCTCTTATTCCAGCATTCTGCAGTTCAGTCCACATATGCTACCCCTTTTTCCATTTGATACCAATACATGCATATGTAGTGTAGCTCCTTGCTTGCGAGTACTTTGGATGAGTAGTCACGGTTGCTTTGCTCCCCCTTTCCCCCCTTTCTATACCTGATTGTTGCGACCAGACGTTGGAGTCCAGGAGCAAGACGCCACAGTTGACGACGACTCCTACTACACTGGAGTTGCCTACTACTACTTGCAGGCCGCTGACGACGACCAGGAGTAGTTTAGGAGGATCCCAGGCAGGAGGCCTGCGCCTCTTTCGATTTGTATCCCAGTTTGTGCTAGCCTTCTTAAGGCAAACTTGTTTAACTTATGTCTGTACTCAGATATTGTTGCTTCCGCTGACTCGTCTATGATCGAGCTCTTGTATTCGAGCCCTCGAGGCCCCTGGCTTGTAATATGATGCTTGTATGACTTATTTTATTTGTAGAGTTGTGTTGTGATATCTTCTCGTGAGTCCCTGATCTTGATTGTACACGTTCGCGTGTATGATTAGTGTACGATTGAATCGGGGGCGTCACAATTGGTCTACTTGTTTCACTTGCAAATTTGTGAATCTATTTCAACATTATTGACTCTTGCTAACATTTTGCATTAAATTTTTGTGCCACTATCCTCACCGAGCTCCACCATAAGCCTTACTTGTGTAGGTGTGAGAAACGGACAAGAATTGGTACCAATTGTGCTACTTCCTTGTTACATCATTGAGTGATCATTGATCCATCTTCAACATAGGTCAAGGTACATTTGGTATAGTTCTTATCCTTTCTCCACTCATATTTGTTCGAGTCTTGTGATGGATAGGCAAGGCATTTCATCTTCGGTCTACAACAACAACGACGAGTTTGATGCCATGAACAACTCCAATGATGCCAAGATGCCAGCTCAAATGGAGGAGATCAAATCCCTCATCAAGTCCTACAAGTGGTCTTCCTCATCTTCGAGAAGACGCTCAAGAGCACAAGCCTCCGAGCTACCATCTCCGGCAAGGTCACATCGCCATCGACACCATCACCACCACGAACGTGAAGATCAAGAACTCAACACCAACAACCGCTCAACGACTTCACCATCTCCATTGTCATCTTCGCCAAGTGACTTCAAGGCATCTTCGCCTATGGACATATGGCATCTTCGCCCAGAATCACTTCAAGAGAAGCTCCCCAAGCTTCAAGTCCGCGACTTCCATGAGCTACTACGACCTCGACATCGACCATGTGATTCCTTTCTATGGGACTCAAGAACCCGAGGAGTATCTCAAGTGGGAGCATTTGATGGACGACTACCTCAAGCTACATCAAGTTCCTCCCGAAGATCAAGTGAAGTGCGCCACAAGGAACTTCCACGGCTACGCGTACACATGGTGGCTTCACACACCTTCGGATAGCTACGACATGAGTTGGCCCAAGATGAAGAGAGCTTTGTGGCGAGAGTTTGTGCCTCCAACCTATACGGGACAACTTCAATGCCAATTGGAGAACACCATCCAAGGATCCAAGTCCATCGACGAGTACTTCAAGGAGATGAAGATTGCCTTGCGACGAGCCGGCGTGGACGACACCATTTCGATGAAGTTCCACTTCATGGTGGGATTACACAACGACATTTCCAAGACGATCTTCCGCGAGAACTACAAGTCCCTGGACGACAACTACATTAGTGCTCTCAAGGCGGAACAAGAACTCATGAAGGCCAAAGCTTCTCCACCCCAAGCTCACTTCGCGACGACCAAGCTCCATGAGAACGAGCATGAGGATATTACCACCATGATGTCCAAGCCCGACAAACTCCAAGACGATGCTCCCAAGTTCGACTTCACCGCCATCCCTCTTTGTGGCATTGATGATGCCGGGTCTACTTCGACTCTTTTTCAAAATGGTTCGGTGATGACTACGACTATGGAGATCATTAAGGACCAAGCTTTGGAGACGAGTGACATGGTGACGAGCAAGGATGAGTCTTCCATCTTAGGAGGCGAGAGTGATGTTGTTCCATCTTCGGCCTTCATCCACGGCGACGGCAATGAGATGGTTGAGCATGGGATTTTCCCTTCGACCACGGCAACATATGATGACTTGAGTGACTTTAGCCACTATATTGAGAGTGAGAGTGACTTCAGCACTAGCCCGATATATGATGTGTTTCCACAATTCCCGTGTGAGGAGACCCACAACCCCCACCACTTGAGTGAGATGAGTGACTCCACCATATGTGACATTGAGTGCACCTACCATGAGGGAGTGAGTGAACCACCATATAGAGAGAGTGAGATAGTTGATAGGTCATGTGAGGCCACTTTCAACACTAACAACTTGACCTCTACCTCTATTGTGTCATCTCATTTGGTGCTAGGTCCCATATATGATGACACGCCGATTCGCGATGACTACGTCCTACCTTTGGACAAGACAATGGACATGGTGGAATATGATGTACCCCCCACATGGTTCCATCACGATGATGATCTTGACCACCATTTGGTCTTACCCACCTCACCTACACCACTAGAGTGGAATGAACACGATAGCATAGGTGAAGGTGATGCTCTAGTCCCACTAGTGGACATTCTTGACATTGATTGCTTGCATGATGTTGATCCACCTATTTCCATGATTCATGCTAGTGCGACTCCCTCATGTGATGATTTCTTGCCCATTTACAATGAGTATGATGATTCTCATGTGGAGTCTATCAGTTGTGATGCCATGTTGCATAGGATTTCTTGTGACAACTCCTTAGGTCAGATCATGTTTGCCAATCTGCTGGACTTGTCATATGCTATGCATGAGATCAATCATATGTCATATTTGCAATCTCTTCATAGTGACTATCCATATGCTATTAAAATAAACCCAATTTGCACATATGGCATAGATGACAAGCCCATGGTTATTGGCATTTGTTTCTCTTGTGTTGATATTGATATGCTCCCTTTTCATCATTTATCTCATATGCCATGCCATGACCACCTAGCATCGGATATGCATTGTTTTGAATGTTGTCCATTTTCTCCATATGATGTTTCCAATATTGCTCACGAGGAGACCCCCATAGTTTCCTCATACATGTTAGGAGATTTTGATTCGTCCCATTCATTGCATGATCCCAATACTTGTGTGCACAATATGCTCCCGATGAATAAAAATGCTATTGTTGGGCCACACACTTGCTATACTTGTATGCTCAATTTGCGTGCACATCGTGTTATACATAAAAACTATTCTCTCATGATGGATGACATGTTCTTATACCATGCATCAAATTTCTTTGAGAAATGCTTACCTTGTGCTAACTCACATGTGCACATACACATCGTGATGGATGGTGTGTACATTTACCACAGACACAATTTATTTGGTTTGTGTTTCTTTTATGTAGGTACCCATGAATACTTGTCAACCTCGCAATCCCACGAGTTGACAAAACGAGCTCTAGAGAGAAACGGTGACTTGGAATCCCATGGATTGTCTTTCCCACTGCTCTGTTCGCGCAAAGACTTCGCGCATTTCTTCTACATGACCCTCACTTGGCTATGGGTTATTGTCCATTACATATTATATGCCCATCTTGCCATGTTCACTTTGCATGATATGTTCATTCCTATACCTTTGACATGCATTTCTGACCCATGCTTTGCATTACACATGACGATTGATTCTAATACTTGTATGTGTATTTGCAAGCTTGGTGGAGATATTGCTTGATATTGCCATGTTTGCTTTGTGCCCCATGCCTATGATGATACTATGATATTGCTTTGTGTTTGTGCGTGCGATATGTCATGTGCATTGCCTATGCCTATTATTTGCTCACATGACATGATTGCCATGATTTCCGCTAGTATGTTACATCTTCGCACTACTAGCTTGCACGACTTGATTCCTACAATTGCTTATGTTGCATCACCGATGATTCATACTTGCTCATTTCATGCGGTTGATTACAACCATCTACATGCTTTGCACATGATTATTATTGCTTGTCGTCATATATCTTCATATGTTGCCTCACTCATGCTAGATGATTTGCCAGGTATTGAGCGCAACCATGATTTTCGTCTTGCTAATGAGATTGCCCCCATAGCATTCTCACATATGTTTGGAGATTTTGACATATTCCTTGTGAAGCATGCTTGTCTTGCCTCTTTGCACCATATTGATAACCCACAAGTATAGGGGATCGCAACAGTTTTCGAGGGTAAAGTATTCAACCCAAATTTATTGATTCGACTCAAGGGGAGCCAAAGAATACTCTCAAGTATTAGCAGTTGAGTTGTCAATTCAACCACACCTGGAAACTTAGTATCTGCATCAAAGTGTTTAGTAGCAAAGTAATATGATAGTAGTGGTAACGATAGCAAAAGGTAACAGTAGCAAAAGTAATGTTTTTGGTATTTTGTAGTGATGATAGCAATAGCAACGGAAAAGTAAATAAGCGAAGAACAATATATGGAAAGCTCATAGGCAATGGATCAATGATGGAGAATTATGCTGGATGCGGTTCATCATGTAACAGTCATAACCTAGGGTGACACAGAACTAGCTCCAGTTCATTGATATAATGTAGGCATGTATTCCGAATATAGTCATACGTGCTTATGGCAAAGAACTTGCATGACATCTTTTCTCCTACCCTCCCGTGGCAGCGGGGTCCTTACGGAAACTAAGGGATATTAAGGCCTCCTTTTAATAGAGTACCGGAACAAAACATTAACATATAGTGAATACATGAACTCCTCAAACTACGGTCATCACCGGTAAGTATCCCGATTATTGTCACTTCGGGGTTAACGGATCATAACACATAATAGCTGACTATAGACTTGCAAGATAGGATCAAGAACTCTCATGTGTTGATGAAAACATAATATGTTCAGATCTGAAATCATGGCACTCGGGCCCTAGTGACAAGCATTAAGCATAGCAAAGTCATAACAACATCAATCTCAGAACATAGTGGTTACTAGGGATCAAACCCTAACAAAACTAACTCGATTACATGATATATCCCATCCAACCCATCACAGTCCAGCAAGCCTACGATGGAATTACTCACGCACGGTGGTGAGCATCATGAAATTGGTCATGGAGGATGGTTGATGATGGCGATGGCGACGGATTCCCTTCTCCGGAGCCCCGAACAGACTCCAGATCAGCCCTCCCCGAGAGGTTTTAGAGCTTGGCGGCGGCTTCGTATCGTAAAACGCGATGAATTCTTCTCCCTGATTTTTCTCCCTGAAACACAATATATAGAGTTGGAGTTGGAGCCGGAGGAGCTCCAGGGGACCATGAGGTAGGGGGCGCGCCCCCCACCCTCGTGGACAGGTGGTGGGGCCCCTGGCCTTCATCTTTTGCAGGTATTTTTTATATTTTCCAAAAAGTTGCTCCGTGAAGTTTCAGGTCATTCCGAGAACTTTTGTTTCTGCACATAAAAAACATCATGGTAATTCTGCTGAAAACAGCGTCAGTCCGGTTAGTTCCATTCAAATCATGCAAGTTAGAGTCCAAAACAAGGGCAAAAGTGTTTGGAAAAGTAGATACGACGGAGACATATCAACTCCCCCAAGCTTAAACCTTTGCTTGTCCTCAAGCAATTCAGTTGATAAACTGAAAGTGATAAAGAAAAACTTTTACAAACTCTGTTTGCTCTTGTTGTTGTAAATATGTAAAGCCAGCATTCAAGTTTTCAGCAAAGATTATAACTAACCACATTCACAATAACGCTTAGGTCTCAAGTTTACTCATATGAATGGCATAATCAACTAGCGAGCAATAATAGTAAATCTCAGATGACAACACTTTCTCAAAACAATCATAATATGATATAACAAGATGGTATCTCACTAGCCCTTTCTGAGACCGCAAAACATAAATGCAGAGCACCTTTAAAGATCAAGGACTAACTAGACATTATAATTCATGGTAAAAGAGATCCAGTCAAGTCATACCCAATGTAAACTAACAATAATGAATGCAAATGAAAGCGGTGCTCTCCAACTAGTGCTTTTTAATGAGAAGATGATGACTCAGCATAAAAATAAATAGATAGGCCCTTCGTAGAGGGAAGCAGGGATTTGTAGAGGTGCGAGAGCTCGGTTTTGAAACAGAGATGCATAATATTTTGAGCGATATACTTTCATTGTCAACATAACAACCAAGAGATGGCAATATCTTCCATGCTACACACATTATAGGCGGTTCCCAAACAGAATGGTAAAGTTTATACTCCCCCTTCCACCAACAAGCATCAATCCATGGCTTGCTCGAAACAACGAGTGCCTCCAACTAACAAGAGTCGCAAGGGGAGTTTTGTTTGCAATTATTTTGATTTAGTTTGCATAAAGCATGGGACTGGGCATCCCGGTGACCAGCCATTTTCTCGTGAGTTAGGAGCGGAGTCCACTCCTCTTGAGAATAACCCGCCTATCATGGAAGATACGGACAGCCCTAGTTGATACATGAGCTGTTCGAGCATACAAAACAGGATAGTTATTTGAAGGTTTAGAGTTTAGCACATACAAATTTACTTGGGACGATAGGTGGATACCGTATATAGGTAGGTATGGTGGACTCATATGGAATAACTTTGGGGTTTATGGGATTGGATGCACAAGCAATATTCCCGCTTAGTACAAGTGAAGGCTAGCAAAAGACTGGGAAGCGACCAGCTAGAGAGAGACAACAGTCATGAATATGCATTAAAATTAATCAACACCGAATGCAAGCATGAGTAGGATATAATCCACCATGAACATAAATATCGTGAAGGCTATGTTGACTTTGTTTCAACTACATGCGTGAACATGCGCCAAGTCAAGTCACTTAAATCATTCAGAGGAGGATACCATCCTATCATACCGCATCATAACCATTTCAATAGCATGTTTGCACGCAAGGTAAACCATTATAACTCATAGCTAATCAAGCATGGCACAAGAACTATGATCTCTAGTTGTCATTGCAAACATGTTTATTCATAATAGGCTGAATCAGGAACGATGAACTAATCATATTTACAAAAACAAAAGAGGTCGAGTTCATACCAGCTTTTCTCATCTCAATAAGTTCATCATATATCATCATTATTGCCCTTCACTTGCATGACCGAACGATGTAAATAATAATAATAGTGCACGTGCATTGGACTAAGCTGGAATCTGCAAGCATTCAATAAACAGGAGAAGACAAGGCAATATGGGCTCTTTTGTCAGATCAACAATAATGCATATAAGAGCCACTTCAACAATTTAATCATGGTCTTCTCCTATCAACCCCCAAAGAAAAGAAAAGAAATAAAACTATTTACACGGGAAAGCTCCCAACAAGCAAAAGAAGAATAGGTAATATTTTTGGGTTTTCTTTTTAATTACAACTACAAGCATGGAAAGCAAACTAATTAAAAACTACAACTAAATTTTTTTGGTTTTTCTTAAGGTTTATTAAACGCACAAGAAGAAAGCATAAAAAGGAAATAAACTAGCATGGATGATAAAATGAAAAAGTATGAGCACCGACATCTAGCAATGAGTGTGTGAACATAAATGTAATGTCGGTGGGAAATACGTACTCCCCCAAGCTTTGGCTTTTGGCCTAAGTTGGTCTATGGCCACGGTTGGCCTGGCGGATATCCATAATAATAGTTGGGGTCATACTGTGATGCAGCGGCTATCGCCTCCTGAGCTGCAGTGTGGCGACGAGCGGCCTCAGCTCTCCTCTCGTACTCATCTACTTCCTCTCTGGTAATAATATATCTTCCTTTTGCCTGATGATCAAAGAAGGCAGGAGCAGGGAGAGTAATACGGACAGCACGCCGTCTGTCAAAGATTAGTCGATACTTGAGAGGGGATTCATTCCTCTCAACAAACTGGTGCTGAACCATAGCATTAAAGTCTAGGTAAGCAAGAGGTAATTCAATATCATCTTTGCGTATGGCTACACCAAGAAAATTATCTATGCGGGTTGCATAAATTCCACCAAAGAAATCTCCATTAAATCTATTAAGATGCAACCTACGTGCAATAATGGCTCCCAAATTATAAGATTTGTCTCCTAAGATAGCACTCCTAAGAATATTGAGGTCAGGAACACACATATGACATGCTTCATCTTTACCATTAATGCATCTACCTATGAAAAGAGCAAAATAATGTATAGCAGGAAAGTGAATGCTCCCTATGGTAGCTTGTGCTATATCTCTAGATTCCCCCACAGTTATACTAGCAAGAAAATCTCTAAATTCAGATTTGCGAGGATCCCTGATACTACAACATTGTGGAAGTTTGCAAGCAGTGGTAAAATCCTCTAAGTCCATAGTGTAAGAATTTTCATAAAGATCAAACAGGACAGTTGGAGAATTATGTGAAGATGAAAATTCAAACCTCCTCACAAAGGAACTAGTGAGATTGTGATACTGGCTGCACTTCTCTTCGTCGAAGCTCACAAGATCAGCATTACGCAAATATGCGTTAAATTTTCCTTATTTCCCGCTCGATCCATAAAGTTCTCAGAAGGCCATTCACAAGGACACACTGGAGCGTCTCTTGGTGGCTCTTCATCAACATCATGCATTGCAAGCCTGGGTCCTTGCTTTCTTGAAGAACCACCCTGGAATATTTTCCTAAGCATATTTCTTCCGCTGAAAAATTCTGAAAAATTTTAGTAACTTCAAAATAAAAGTAAACCAAACTCAATAATATTGATAACAACTACTCCTACAAGTGCCTAGAGCCTATATCATGCATCAAAACTACTTGGAACCATATAAGTTTGACATACAAGCTCAAGAACATGGTCACCTAGCCAGCACAAATTTGCAATGAATAAAGCACTAGAACAAAAACTATTTGGAACAATGGAGGAGTCACATACCAAGGAACAATCTCCCCAAGCAGTTTTGTGAGAGGTGCTTTGAGCAAGGGGATCGAAAATGGCAGCAAAACGAGCTTGGACTTGGGTTTGAGCTGGTTGTTCGTGTTTGTGGGAGGAAGAAGGAGTGTGTGGGTGAAAGGATAAGTGGAGGAGGGCCACCGTGGGCACACGAGGCAGGGGGCGCGCCCAGGGGGTAGGGTGCGCCCTCCACCCTCGTGGCCAGGTGGATGACCCCCCTGCTATGTTCTCAGTGCCAAATATTCTCAAATATTCTAGAAAAAATCATATTTAAATTTCAGGGCATTTGGAGAACTTTTATTTTCGGGGTATTTTTATATTGCACGGATAATCAGATAACAGACAAAAAAATATTTATTTTTATTTTATTCAATATAAATAATAGAAAGTAAAAGTGGGGTACAGAAGGTTGTGCCTTCTAGTTTCATCCATCTCATGCTCATTAAAAGGAATCCACTAACAAGGTTGATCAAGTCTTGTTAACGAACTCATTCCGAATAACATGGAACTGGAGAAATTTTGAATAACACTATGTTACCTCAACGGGGATATGCACATCCCCAATAATAAGAATATCATATTTCTTCTTGACAGTAGGAAGAGGAAATTCAAAACCTCGAAATATAATCGATGGAATTTTTCCAATAGAATTGATACTATGAACTTGAGATTGTTTCCTCGGAAAGTGTACCATATGCTCATTACCATTAACATGAAAAGTGACATTGCCTTTAGTGAAATCAATAACAGCCCCTGCAGTATTCAAAAAGGGTCTTCCAAGAATAATAGACATACTATCGTCCTCGGGAATATCAAGAATAACAAAGTCCGTTAAAATAGTAACGTTTGCAACCACAACAGGCACATCCTCACAAATACCGACAGGTATAGCAGTTGACTTATTGGTCATTTGCAAAGATATTTCAGTAGGTGTCAACTTATTCAAATCAAGTCTACGATATAAAGAGAGAGGCATAACAGTAACACCGGCTCCAAGATCACATAAAGCAGTTTTAACATAGTTTGTTTCAATGGAGCATGGTATAGTTGGTACTCCTAGATCTTCAAGTTTCTTTGGTATTCCACCCTTCACAGTATAATTAGCAAGCATGGTGGAAATTTCAGCTTCCGGTATCTTTCTTTTATTAATAGCAATTTCCTTCATATATTTAGCATAAGGATTCATTTTAAGCATATCAGTTAATCGCATACGCAAAACGATAGGTCTAATAATTTTAGCAAAGTGCTCAAAATCCTCATCATCCTTTTTCTTGGATGGTTTAGGAGGAAAAGGTATGGGTTTCTGAACCCATGGTCCTCTTTCTTTACCATGTTTCCTAGCAACAAAGTCTTTCTTATCATAACGTTGATTCTTTGATTGTGGGTTATCAAGATCAACAGCAGGTTTAGTTTCTATATCATTATCATTACTAGGTTGAGCATCATCATGAACATTATCATTAACATTATCATTAACATTATCACTAGTTTCAGGTTCAT
The DNA here is from genome assembly GCF_018294505.1 of Triticum aestivum. Taxonomy (NCBI): domain Eukaryota; kingdom Viridiplantae; phylum Streptophyta; class Magnoliopsida; order Poales; family Poaceae; genus Triticum; species Triticum aestivum. Next base: position 385,681,348 of record NC_057812.1, on the reverse strand, counting down.
TACCAGATTGTGTTTCAGCATCAAAAATAGAAATATCATTTGGGTTCTCAGGCGTTTCAGTAGTAGGTTCACTAGAAGCATGCAAAGTCCTATCATCTTTCTTTTTCTTCCTCTTAGAAGGACTAGGTGCATCTACATTATTTCTCTGAGAATCTTGCTCAATTCTCTTAGGGTGGCCTTCAGGATACAAAGGTTCCTGAGTCATTCTACCAGTTCTAGTAGCCACTCTAACAGCGTTATCATTATTCTTACTATTCAATTCATTGAGCAAATCATTTTGAGCTTTAAGTACTTGTTCTACTTGAGTGGTAACCATAGAAGCATGTTACTAATAAGTTTAAGTTCACCTTTAACATTAGCCATATAATCTCCCAAGTGTTCAAGCATATTTGAATTGTATTTCAATTGTCTACCAAAATAAGCATTAAAATCTTCTTGCTTAGCCATAAATTTATCAAACTCATCTAAGCATGAGCTAGCAAACTTAGTAAACGGGATTTGAGCTTTATCATATCTATAGAGAGAATTTACCTTTACTACCTATGTCGGGTTATCAAGACCATGTATTTCTTCAACAGGCGGTAAATTAAGACCATGTATTTCTTCAATAGGAGGTAAATTCTTAACATCTTCAGCTTTAGTACCTTTTTCTTTCATAGATTTCTTTGCCTCTTGCATATCTTCAGGACTGAGAAATAGAATACCTCTCTTCTTCGGAGTTGGTTTAGGAACAGGCTCAGGAACTGGCTCAGGAGGTGTCCAATTATTTTCATTTGTCAACATATTATTCAATAGAATTTTAGCTTCATCTGGTGTTCTTTCCCTGAAAATAGAACCAGCACAACTATCCAGGTAATCTCTGGCAGCATCAGTTAGTCCATTATAAAAGATATCAAGTATTTCATTTTTCTGAAGAGGATGATTAGGCAAAGCATTAAGTAATTGGAGAAGCCTCCCCCAAGCTTGTGGGAGACTCTCTTCTTCAATTTGCACAAAATTATATATATATCCCTTAAAGCATCTTGTTTCTTATGAGCAGGGAAATATTTAGCAGAGAAGTAATAAATCATATCCTGGGGACTACACACACAACCAGGATCAAGAGAATTAAACCATATCTTAGCATCACCCTTTAGTGAGAACGGAAATATTTTAAGGATATAAAAGTAGCGAGTTCTCTCATCTTTAGTAAACAGGGTAGCTATATCATTTAATTTAGTAAGATGTGCCACAACAGTTTCAAATTCATAGCCATGAAAAGGATCAGATTCAACCAAAGTAATTATATCAGGATCAACAGAGAATTCATAATCCTTATCGGTACCACAGATAGGTGAAGTAGCAAAAGTAGGGTCAGGTTTCATTCTAGCATTCAGAGATTGCTGATTCCATTTAGCTAATAACCTCTTAAGTTCATATCTATCTTTGCAAGCTAAAATAGCTAAAGAAGCTTCTTTATCAAAAACATAACCCTCGGGAATAACAGGCAAGTCTTCATCATCAATTTCATCAGTATTATCAGATTCAATATGTTCATTCTCTCTAGCTCTAGCAAGTTGTTCATCAAGAAATTCACCAAGTGGCACAGTAGTATCAAGCATAGAAGTAGTTTCATCATAAGTATCATGCATAGCAGAAGTGGCATCATCAATAACATGTGACATATCAAAACGAATAGCAGAAGCAGGTTTAGGTGTCGCAGGCTTACTCATAACAGAAGGTGAATCAAGTGCAAAGGTAGATGGCAGTTCCTTACCTCCCCTCGTAGTTGAGGGATAAATCTTGGTTTTTGGATCTCTCAAGTTCTTCATAATGATAAGCAGATATAAATCCTAAGTGACTCAAAGAATAGAGCTATGCTCCCTGGCAACGGCGCCAAAAAGTAGTCTTGATAACCCACAAGTATAGGGGATCGCAACAGTTTTCGAGGGTAAAGTATTCAACCCAAATTTATTGATTCGACACAAGGGGAGCCAAAGAATACTCTCAAGTATTAGAAGCTGAGTTGTTAATTCAACCACACCTGGAAACTTAGTATCTGCAGCAAAGTGTTTAGTAGCAAAGTAATATGATAGTAGTGGTAACGATAGCAAAAGGTAACAGTAGCAAAAGTAATGTTTTTGGTATTTTGTAGTGATGATAGCAATAGCAACGGAAAAGTAAATAAGCGAAGAACAATATATGGAAAGCTCGTAGGCAATGGATCAGTGATGGAGAATTATGCCGGATGCGATTCATCATGTAACAGTCATAACCTAGGGTGACACAGAACTAGCTCCAGTTCATTGATATAATGTAGGCATGTATTCCGAATATAGTCATACGTGCTTATGGAAAAGAACTTGCATGACATCTTTTGTCCTACCCTCCCGTGGTAGTGGGGTCCTTACGGAAACTAAGGGATATTAAGACCTCCTTTTAATAGAGTACCGGAACAAAGCATAAACACATAGTGAATACATGAACTCCTCAAACTACGGTCATCACCGGTAAGTATCCCGATTATTGTCACTTCGGGGTTAACGGATCATAACACATAATAGCTGACTATAGACTTGCAAGATAGGATCAAGAACTCTCATATATTGATGAAAACATAATAGGTTCAGATCTAAAATCATGGCACTCGGGCCCTAGTGACAAGCATTAAGCATAGCAAAGACATAGCAACATCAATCTCAGAACATAGTGGATACTAGGGATCAAACCCTAACAAAACTAACTCGATTACATGATAGATCCCATCCAACCCATCACCATCCAGCAAGCCTACGATGGAATTACTCACGCACGGCGGTGAGCATCATGAAATTGGTGATGGAGGATGGTTGATGATGACGTTGGCGACGGATTCCCCTCTCCGGAGCCCTGAACGGACTCCAGATCAGCCCTCCCGAGAGGTTTTAGGGCTTGGCAGCGGCTCTGTATCGTAAAACGCGATGAATTCTTCTCTCTGATTTTTGTCTCCCCGAAACACAATATATAGAGTTGGAGTTGGAGTCGGAGGAGCTCCAGGGGGCCCATGAGGTAGGGGGCGCGCCCCCCACCCTCGTGGACAGGTGGTGGGCCCCCTGGCCTTCATCTTTTGCAGGTATTTTTTATATTTTCCAAAAAGTTACTCCATGAAGTTTCAGGTCATTCCGAGAACTTTTGTTTTTGCACATAAATAACATCATGGTAATTCTGCTGAAAACAGCGTCTGTCCGGGTTAGTTCCATTCAAATCATGCAAGTTAGAGTCCAAAACAAGGGCAAAAGTGTTTGGAAAAGTAGATACGACGGAGACGTATCACATATACCTAGTGCCATGAATATAGCCATTATTGCATCATCTTATTCATGCACTTGTGCTACTAATGTTTATGTGCAAGAGCGGAGAACCATCATGATGGATGATGTGTTTATCTACCATGCGCATACATTCTTTTCTTTGTTTTGTGCATGTGTAGGAAACTTGGACTTCATGTCAACTTCCACGTCACGTGAGTTGACAATTCGAGCTCTTGAGAGCGAACCACCTTCTACCATGGAGCTTCTACATCATACTTGCTTGTGCTTCAACATTGTGAAGGACACACAAGGACATGCTTTCAAGGTGATATCCTTCTCATTTGAGAACCCCGAAACCATGAGCATGCATATTGTGGATCATACTACTTGTGTTGCTTGCCACATGAGACTTATTTGTCATCTTGGACCCTTTGCTTGCACACATGTTAGTGATATTGCCTCCATTCATGATTTTCACATTCCCATGCATCATGATATATATGCCTTGTGTGTTGCATCCAATTCTTGGATTACTTGCTCCTCTCATATGTTTGGTTGCAACAATGTCATCACTTCATATATGCCATGTCCCGTTGATTGCTACATGCTTGCCTTGATTGCCTCACACATGATGAATAATTGCTCTTTCCATTGTGTTGGTGCCACACGATATTCACTACACCCCATGCACATTATGCTTGGATTGTCTTGCAGTTGACCCATGTGTTTAGACACTTCATTTTATTTGGTGTTGTGAATGATTCTTATGCCTACCATAGACCTTTCATTGAGCGCTTTGCACATGCTTGCTATGACTTTGAGGTAGATGCTTATTTTTTTGTTACACATATTTGCATCACTACCTCACATTTACATGCTTGTCCCCATGATATATTTGCTTGTGCTCGATTGATATGCTTACATGCCATGTCACAATCCCTTGTCACACCATATGCTTTGCATGATGACAACACTTGTTTGGTCAGTCACCTCTTGAATGCTTGGTTTTGCACTAACGCTAACCACATTTGTTTTTCCAAGTGTTTGTTGTCCTTACTCCTTTTGAAGGAACCACAAGATGGTGCGACATTGGAGAGTGCCCATTTCGAGCTTCAAGATGACAAGTACTTGGTGAACGTCCACTTCTACATGGCGAAGCCATCTCTTTCCCATGGTGATTTGGTTTTCAATCTCAGGTCGGATCTTTCCCAAGGGAGGGGAGATGATGCGGAGCATCCTATGGACATCACCATGTCAAGAGTCCGTTCGGCGGGTGACACGTGCGACATCTACTTCACATACACAAAGGTGAATCATCTCCTATACACATGCTTACTTGACCCCTTCGAGGATGGTACACTACTTGACACTCCACTTGTGTGCATGCATAGGTATTGTCACAACACTATGGACGAGGAGGAGGAGTGCAAGCGCCAAGGAACAACTACACCATTCGCGAGGGTAGCCTGGAAGCGACGACGGAAGAAGACGGAGCTGCTGAAGCTACAGTGGCCAGACATCCGAGCCAGAGGCCGGACATCCGGCGCCTGTGCAGCCGCCCAATTGCTGCACCAACAATTGGCCGAACAAGCCTTAGCGGCCGCACATCCGGCGCCTCCCGACAAACCGGACATCAGGCATCTCCCCCAGAAATCCGGCATCGACGTATCCAGAGAGCAGCTGAACCTCCACTTCAGCCCGGACATCCGGCCGTGACCCCGAACATCCCGCTCATCCCAAAGCCCCGGATGTCCGGCACCTGCACGTGCCTAACCGGGCCAAAGGCCCATGTATCCCCTCCTCACTTACCCCTTCGTGGCTCTAGACTATATATACTCCTCCACCTCCTTCCAGTTAGGGTTAGCATTGGTTTAGCTCATATTTAGAGATAGAGCATTGCTCATCCACATCAGATCCACTCCACGAGAGAGATCACAGCCCCTCTTCGGAGAAGATCCACCTTGGATTCAAGACCCCCTCTTGGGCGGCCCCATCAAGACCTCCTCACGGAGAAGAACCGGTTACCGTATGTATCGTCCTTTGTTGGATTCGGATCTTGTATCTCTTTGTGTTTCGAGGATCTAGCACATGTGTGATCATTCTTGTTGGTTTTAGTGTTTCTCTCGTGTTTCCCCTCGTGTTCTTTGTGTCCTTCACGGGATCCGCTCCTTTCCTGAAAGATCTGCGATATAGGGTTCCACCCTACATCAGTGATGTAGCAAAGTAGCGTAAGTATTTCCCTCAGTTTTTGAGAACAAAGGTATCAATCCAGTAGGAGACTACATGCAAGTCCCTCGTACCTACACAAACTAATAAGAACCTCGCAACCAATGCGATAAAGGGGTTATCAATCCCTTCACGGTCGCTTACGAGAATGAGATCTGATAGAGATAATAATGATAAGATAAATATTTTTGGTATTTTTATGATATAGATTGAAAGTAAAGACTGCAAAATAAACGGCGCCAGAAATAATTTGTTGACGAGAGATTAATATATTGGAGAATAGACCCGGGAGCCATAGGTTTCACTAGTGGCTTCTCTCCAGATAGCATAAGTATTACGGTGGGTGAACAAATTACTACCGAGCAATTGATAGAAAAGCGAATAATTATGAGAATATCTTGGCATGATCATGTATATAGGCATCACGTCCGTGACAAGTAGACCGACTCATGCCTGCATCTACTACTATTACTCCACACATCGACCGCTATACAGCATGCATCTATAGTATAAGTTCATAAGAACAAAGTAATGCATTAGGTAAGATGACATGATGTAGAGGGATAAACTCAAGCAATATGACATAAACCCCATCTTTTTATCCTCGATGGCAACAATATAATACGTGTTGTTTCCCTTTCTGTCACTGGGATCGAGCACCGCAAGATTGAACCCAAAGCTAAGCACTTCTCCCATTGCAAGAAAGATCGATCTAGTAGGCCAAACCAAATTGATAATTCGAAGAGACTTGCAAAGATAACCAATCATACATAAAAGATTTCAGAGAAGAATCAAATATTGTTCATAGATAGACTTGATCATAAACCCACAATTCATCGGATCTCGACAAACACACCGCAAAAAGAGTTACATCGAATAGATCTCCAAGATGATCGAGAAGAACTTTGTATTGAGATTCAGAGAGAGAGAAGAAGCCATCTAGCTAATAGCTATGGACCCAAAGGTCTGAAGTAAACTACTCACACATCATCGGAGGGGCCATGGAGTTGATGTAGAGGCCCTCCATGATCGATGCCCCCTCCGGCTGAGCTTCGGAAAAGGCCCCAAGATGGGATCTCTTGGGTATAGAAGGTTGTGGCGATGGAAATAGGGTTTCGTGGTGCTCCTGGATGTTTTCGGGGTATATGAATATATATATATATATATATATATATGTATGTATATATATAGGAGGAAGAAGTAGGTCGGTGGAGCCACGAGGGGCCCACGAGGGGGAAGGGCGCACAGGGGGGTAGGCGCGCCCCCTGCCTTGTGGACACCTCGTTGGTTGCTTGACATCTACTCCAACTCCTCTGGATCACGTTTGTTCCAAAAATAACTCTCCCTAAGGTTTCATTCCGTTTGGATTCCGTTTGATATTCCTTTTCTGGAAAACACTAAAATAGGCAAAAAAAATAGCAATTTGCACTGGGCCTTGGGTTAGTAGGTTAGTCCCAAAAAAATATAAAAGTGTAAAATAAAGCCCATTAACATCCAAAACAAATAATATAATAGCATGGAACGATCAAAAATTATAGATATATTGGAGACGTATCAAGCATCCCCAAGCTTAATTCCTGCTCGTCCTCAAGTAGGTAAATGATAAAAACAGAAATTTTGATGTGGAATGCTACCTAGCATAATTCTCAATGCAATTCTCTTTATTGTGGCATGAATATTCAGATTCGAAAGATTCAAGACAAAAGTATAATATTGACATAAAAATAATAATACTTCAAGCATACTAACTAAGCAATTATGTCTTCTCAAAATAACATGGCAAAAGAATATTCATCCCTACAAAATCATATAGTTTGGTCATGCCCCATTTTCATCACACAAGAATGCTCCCATCATGCACAACCCTGATGACAAGCCAAGCAATTGTTTCACACTTTAGTAATCTCAAACTTCTTTCAACTTTCACGCAATACATGAGCGTGAGCCATGGATATAGCACTACGGGTGGAATAGAATATGATGATGGAGGTTATGTGAAGAAGACAAAAAAGGAGAAAGTCTCACATCGATGAGGCTAATCAACGGGCTAGGGAGATGCCCATCAATTGATGTCAATGCAAGGAGTAGGGATTGCCATGCAACGGATGCACTAGAGCTATAAATGTATGAAAGCTCCACAAAAGAAACTAAGTGGGTGTGCATCCAACTTGCTTGCTCATAAATACCTAGGGCATTTGAGGAAGCCCATTGTTGGAATATACAAGCCAAGTTCTATAATGAAAAAATCCCACTAGTATATGAAAGTGACAAAACAAGAGACTCTCTATCATAAAGATCATGGTGCTACTTTGAAGCACAAGTGTGGAAAAAAGGATAGTAGCATTGCCCCTTTTTATTTCTTTTTCTTTTTTTTCTTTTTTTGGGCCTTCTTTTTTTGGCCTTTCTTTTGGGGGGGGGGGGGCAATGATCTATTAATGATGATCATCACACTTCTATTTATTTACAACTTAATGATTACAACTCGATACTAGAACAAAGTATGACTCTATATGAATGCCTCCGGCGGTGTACCGGGGAGGGCAATGAATCAAGAGTGACATGTATGAAAAAATTATGAATGTTGGCTTTGCCACAAATACGATGTCAACTACTTGATCATGCAAGGCAATATGGCAATGATGATGTGTGTCAAGATAAACGGAATGGTGGAAAGTTGCATGGCAATATATCTCAGAATGGCTATGGAAATGCCATAATAGGTAGGTATGGTGGCTGTTTTGAGGAAGATATAAGGAGGTTTATGTGTGATAGAGCGTATCATATCACAGGGTTTGGATGCACCGACGAAGTTTGCACCAACTCTCAAGGTGAGAAAGGGAAATGCATGGTACCGAAGAGGCTAGCAATGATGGAAGGGTGAGAGTGCGTATAATCCATGGACTCAACATTAGTGATAACCCACAAGTATAGGGGATCGCAATAGTATTTGAGGGTAGGACAAAAGATGTCATGGAAGTTCTTTTCCATAAGCATGTATGACTATATTCGGAATACATGCCTACATTACATTGATGAACTGGAGCTAGTTCTGTGTCACCCTAGGTTATGACTATTACATGATCAATCGCATCCGGCATAATTCTCCATTACCGATCCATTGCCTACGAGCTTTTCCATATATTGTTCTTCGCTTAATTACTTTTCCGTTGCTATTGTTACAATCACTACAAATCCCAAAAACATTGCTTTTGCTACCGTTACCTTTTGCTATTGTTGTCGGTGTCAAAACCGGTGGATCTCGGGTAGGGGTCCCGAACTGTGCGTCTAGGATCGATGGTAACAGGAGACAGGGGACACAATGTTTACCTAGGTTCAGGCCCTCTCTATGGAGGTAAAACCCTACGTCCTGCTTGATTGATAGTGATGAATATGAGTGTTACAAGAGTGGATCTATCACGAGATCGTAATGGCTAAACCCTAGAAATCTAGCCTATGTGGGTATGGTAATGAGTATATGTGATGTCCTTTCTCGACTATCCCCTTTGGTTTATATAGGCACCAAGGGGAACTAGGGTTTACATGGAGTCGGTTACACGAGAAGGAATTTTCGGTCGCCAAGCTTGCCTTCCACACCAAGTAGAGTCCAATCCGAACACGGTGCAGTCTTCGGCATTCATGTCTTCACAACCCATCAGTCCGGCCCATAGATAACAAGTCGAATGCCCGAGGACCCCTTAGTCCAGGACTCCCTCAGTAGCCCCTGAACCTGGCTTCAATGACGAGGAGTCCGGCGCGTAGATTCGTCTTCGGCATTGCAAGGCGGGTTCCCTCCTTCCAAACTCCAGAATAGTCTTCGGACGAAGTAAGTATATTCGGACCTGTGTATATAATGGCAGAGAATATAATACCCCACGAGCCCAACTTCTTGATAACTGTTCATGACATCATATCATGCCTGCCCGGTTGATATTTCCAACCGTCGGCTAGCGAGCTGCCCCACGTCTCGGGATGCGATTTTACTGGCACGTCTTGTCAAGGCAGAGATCGTATCCCTTTATTTACGGGATTTTCATTAACGCAGGCGTGGGTAACCCAACCGGCCCCTGGGTACAACTCCTTGGTAATAGGTAAGCGTAGAGACCCTGGGGGAGACACCCAATACTTGGAGCCTTTATATAGAGACCCAGCCTCATTTTCTTCCCTTGCGCTTGCTTCTTCCTCAACCCCAGCCACCCCAAGTTCCAACCCTCGGGTTCCAATCGCCTCCAGCCCTAGTCATGTCCGGGTCCAACCATCAGGGCCGGTGGGTGGCTTCTTATGTCATAGAGGAGGATATTGCGAAGCTCCGTGCAGCGAGGTACCTGACCTCGGAAATCTTTCATCGGCTCCCGGCACAAGGACAAGTTATACCGACCCCCAGATCTGGCGACAGGGTAGTATTCGTATCCCACTTCCTTCATGGGCTAGGGTTCGCGCTTAACCCCTTTGTCCGGGGGCTCATGTTCTACTATGGACTAGATTTTTATGATCTGGCCCCGGACTCTATTCTCCTCATCTCGACATTTATCGTCATGTGTGAGGCCTTACTCCGGACTCCTCCGCACTTTGGCTTGTGGCTCAAGACCTTTGGTGTCAGGCCGCACGTGATAGATGAGGAGCAGGTAGAGTGCGGCAGCGTCATAATAGGCAGGCTAGCCGGCACGGATTGGCCCGAAGGATCTTTCGCCAAATCTCCCGACCTATGGCAGCAGGGGTGGTTTTATATCAATGAGTCATGGAGCTCCAAGTGGGTGGCTACACCTGCGTTCCGACCCGGTTCTCCGATTCAGCTTGCTTCATGGGTAAATAAGGGATTGGACTGGGGATCCATCAATGAAGTGCAGACTCTGCAAAGCCGCATCCGATGCCTTACCAAGAAGGGCATCGATCTTGTGAGTGTTGTTCAAATAATGCTAGTCCGCCGGATCCTGCCGTGTCAGCGATGGCCTCTTCGTATGTGGGAGTTTAACCCAGAAGGGCGGTGGACTTTACAGCACTTCTTCGGCACTACGCAAGAAGGAATGTGAAAATTATATTTTGGGGAATGAGAGCAATGGCCGGACACCACCGAAGACGTTGGCCTTGACTGCAATCATCCAGACACTTTGGTAAGTACTCGATATCCGAGCACCTTCCCTTCGGGCATCCCTTAACAAGATACTGAACAATCCGTCCTTGTATAGGACTGGATAAAGAGAGTGGTGTTAATCTGGTGTCCGACGCCTCTTCCCGAAGGCCCTGCGACTGACCTACTGACGAGAATGCTGATTCCAACACCGTACCAGGTGGCTGCGTCCGGGGAAACCGAAATCCTTTTGCCCAAGGGAAAGAGCGTAGAGGAGCTCTCCAGGGCAAGAAGAGGGTCGGCTCTGAAGATCAGGAGGGGAAGCCTTCCAAGAGAGGAAAAACATCGTCGTCGAGCGGCTTGGGAAAGGCGAGCGGGGCTGCCGTAGAGTTTGATGACGAGGACGAACCTCGAGGCAGACCGTAAGCGAGGCTGGGGTACTTTAAACGCACCTCATTCTTTTCTTATGTAGTGAAGTAATCATCGATATGTGTGCGTCCATGCAGGTTAACGCCTGGCGCTTCTCAATCGTCCTCCTCCTCGGGAGATCTTCCTCCAGAGATGATGGAGAGTGACACGCCTGCTCTGGTCCCATCGCCCAATAGGGGGGATGATACCGAGGTATCATCCCGAAGGGCTCCTCCCGAACACCAAGTAGTACAGGAAACAATGAAGGCATTATCCGAAGGCGGTGCCTCTGTCACTCGGGGTTCCGGGATCAAGACTGGTGTCCCCGAACCGTCCGGTTTACAGCGGGAGACGATTCTGGAGGCAAGTAAGCGGGTTCCTTCCCAGGAATGTCATACTACGGTGGCGGTTTCCGCAGACCCGAGAGCGCCGGAAATGCTGACGGGCTTGCTGCGACGAGCCTCCATTTTAGAAGAGCGATGTACCTTGATGGCTATGGTGGTCAAAAGGGTTCTATCCACGAAGAGCAGATTGGACGAGGCCTTCATGAGCCTTCTAAGAGGTTTTGAGGTTTGTAATGTAGCTTTGTCAATTTTATTGACAGAATTCACCTGTTGTATACGTAGTAGCCCCTGAGACTCAGATTATCTTCCAAAGGAAGTGATTGGAGGATCAAATAGATATGCTCAGATATTAACCTTGGGTTAATTTGAAATACAGGCTACTTCCCCTCTTGTGGCTGTCCGGAATACGGAAGTGGCTGAACTGCTCCGAAAGCTGGATATTGCGGAGGATGATGTTGCATTGATCAACAGGCGTCTTGACAACTCGCAAGGTATGTATTTCGAGCATTCTTTACACCCGTGTGCTTGACGCGGGAAAAATCTTTATGTGAGATGTGCATGAAATGTAGATGTGCTGCCGCCGTGGAGGCTCTTCGGGCGGAGCTAATCTGGCCAAGGAACGGGCCCGGTTTAGTGATGCTACTACTGAAGGAGCATCGGTTGAACTGAAGGCCAAACAAGCTGCGCGATGCCAGGGCGAGGAGAAAGTATCCACGATGACACTTGCTTTGGAGAATGCCACTGGCCGCTGTGAAGTTCTTGAGAGGGAGAATAAAACCTTGACGGCGGAACTAGACAAGGCCTGACAGGAGGCAAGAGAAGCGCGATCAGAGTCCAGAGCACTCCGTGAGGAGGTTCAGCAGGCAAAAGATATAGTGGCTAGAAAGCCCTTTTTGCTACAGACTAAGTTCGGCGACCTGGACTATGCTCAGCTGAACCAAGTGTGGAGTTCTCCAGACGAGTATTTGGACTTGTCGAAGAGTTCTTCCGATGCAGCACGATATTACCAAACGCGAGCTGCGTATGCAACGGAGAAGCTTTTTTGGTCACAGTTTGGTGCGTCAAAGCGCTCGCTGCTGCTCAATGAACAGATGTCCCAATGGGCCAAACTTCATAGGGTATCTGGCGCTGCCATGAAGGATGTTATAATCCGGTTGTGGCCAACCGAGCCTGCGCCGAGTAGCTATTTCGGTTTGTTGCAGAAGCTTGCCGATGTGGTGCTGCGAATCGATGTTGCGAAGCAATCGGCGTGCATTGAAGGTGCACGGATGGCCCTTTCCCGAGTCAAGACATTCTAGGGAAAAATGAAGGCCATCGACGTCGCCACGAAGGGTCCGCCTGAAGGCAGGCGCTGTTCGGAGCCGGAGAGCTATTTTGAAGACGTCCTGGAGGCCGCCTGCTTGATAGAGGGTCAATGCTCAAAAAACATAATGTTCGAGTGAGTTGTATGATGATTTTAAAAGACAACTTTATAGTTAATCTATTTACGTTTTGCTCGAAAAGCTTGAATTCCTCTTGTGCGGTCGTTTTAATATAATCTGAAAGTTTTCCAGTCGTCGGCTTCAGCCCCCTCGTAGGAAGTACGGGGATGTTCGGAAAAGCATTTAACCACTCTTTATTCAATGTCTTGGTCCATGAAGGAGGTGATAATGCAGCGAACCAGGCAATCGGACTATAAGGCGTTAACACTTTCACATAACCATAGGAGTTTTATGGTGGGGCTGAGACATAGCCCCTAGTGTGTATGTGGCATGCGGTGCCTTACATATCTGATCTGCAAAAGATCCCTCGTATTACACGGAGAATCGCTAAAGATTCCAATAAGTTGTCAAGTGGTTGACCAGCTCTCGCCGCATCATGACAGACAGTTTTTGGCTTTCTCTATTGAGGTGCTCATCTGGTCTAGGCCAGGGCACAATCGCAGTAGTTCTCCCTTTACTACCCTAGCCAATAGAGCGGAACGTAGGGTAGCAAACACAGGAGTCGGGCAACCCAACTATTGACCCAAGACAATGATTCGGAGCCGATGCATATAAGGCCAAACTTGCGATGCCGAAGTACGCTATAGAGCTGTTCGGACTTTTATTGGCGACTCATTCGTTCCCATGCCGAGCCCCTGGCAGGGTGTCCCGAGGTGCATCCGCAAAGCAGCCGTTGAGGCCGTACTTTATTGTTGAAAGGTTATGAGAGTTTAGCCCAGGTGAGGCTTGCTGAGAATGAAGCAGTGTGCCAATGATAAATTTATTTATATAAAAAAAAGAAACCATGGACCCGGCTATTTGACATGCTCGTGGTCGGGATCAGAGGAAAAGGGGCACAGTACAGGCTCGGAGTAAAGAGTGCGGTCTACCAAAGGTAATTTTGGACCTGCTGTCGCACGTCTGCGTAGCCCATCCTCGGGGACTGGGATCATTAACGGAAGTAACCCCTTAGGTGAGTATATGGATCCAAACTCCGAGAGAGTCTGCTGTAGATGCTTTCCAGTTTGTCACCTGTTCTTTAAACATGATACAGAAAAAATGAGAAAACATATAAAAAACGTTATGGGAATGCTTGTAGGGTTGTACGAATTGTGCTTCCGCCGATGCCCATGGTATCTTGAGTGCGTAGTGATGTGCGCGTGTTGCAAATTTCGCCAGTACAGTAGGTGGGTGGCGGAAGACAAACTGCTATTTGCGTTTCGGGAGTGGTCGAACGTCGGAGGGGAACTTTTTCTGGCCCTGGTGTTCTGCTGGTGAGCCGATTCTTCGTCTTTGTCACCCGGTGGCCTCCTCCCCTTGTGTTCAGCGTTAAGCTTGCCTGCCTGCTTGAAGACCCAACAGTGACAGTTGGTATGATTAGGTGGCCTATTAGGGGGACCATGAATCTGACAAGGTCGGTCCAATATCATGTCAAGGGTGGATGGTTCATCCTGGTTTGCCTTTAGTGGCTTCTTCCGTTGACCGGGCTTCGGATTATGAAATCCGGCATTCACCGCTGTGTCGCATATGTTGTTATGTTCGGTTCATAGTGGCTTGCCATTGCCATCTCGGATTTCGGAAGTGCCCAGGCCGCTGGCGTCGTTGCTTTTACAAGCAAGCCAGTTGTCTTCCCCCGTGCAGAAGCGGTTCATTAGAGTGGTGAGGGCTGTCATGGATTTGGGCCCTTCCTGGCCGAGGTGACGCGCGAGCCATTCATCCCGGACGCTATGTTTGAAGGCCGCGAGGGCTTCTGCGTCCGGACAGTCGACAATTTGGTTCTTTTTGACTAAGAACCTGGTCCAGAGCTCCCTAGCTGATTCGTCGGGCTCCTGGACAATGTGACTTAAGTCATCGGCGCATAATGGCCGGACATATGTTCCCTGGAAGTTGTCTCGAAAGGCGTCTTCCAAATCTTCCCAGTTGCCAATAGAATTTTCTGGCAAAAACTGTTTAGCCAATACCGAGCTGGCCCTTTAAGCTTGAGGGGTAGGTATTTAATGGCGTGGAGGTTGTCTCCGCGGGCCATATGGATATGGAGGAGATAATCCTCGATCCATACCACGGGGTCTGTTGTCCCATCATACGATTCGATGTTAATGGGTTTAAACCCGTCTGGAAATTCGTGTTCCATTACTTCGTCCATGAAGCAGAGAGGGTGTGCGGCTCCTCTATGTTGGGCCAGACTATGAAGTACCTCCGGCGGGCTCCGTTTACGGTGCTCGGACTGGGCATGGTCAGCTCTGTAGTGTCCGGATAGGCGACCATCCTCGTCGGTCGGGGTATATCTTCATGATCTGTACATCGATCTTGTGCGTCCTGCTCTACCCTTCGTGCCGGATGGGCTGGTATGGTGCTCTGCTTGGGCTGCTACTTTGTCTGGACCGGACTGTGATTGCCCTACTGCATTATTCGATGGTGGTATGGGCTCCATCGCCCTGCCATCGTATTAAGGGAGCCACCTACTCTTGGGGTGGCTTTTGTCTGGGTTGCTAAGGCCGTATTCTTCGGCGGCCAAGACATCGGTCCATCTATCATTGAGCAAGTCTTGGCTTGCTTGAAGCTGCAGCTGCTTCTTTCTTAAGCTCCTTGAAGTGGCTATAAGCCGGCGTTTAAAGCGCTCCTGCTCGAGGGGTTTCTTCGGTGTGGTAAAATCCTCGTTGCCGAGGATCTCCTCCTCCTCGGAGAGGGGGAAATAGTTGATGTCCTCCGAGTCCCCACATGTGGTCTGTCCGTCAGGGCTGTCTTGCCCGTCTTCCTGTTCCTCCTGCTCAGATTCTACTTCAACAGGGTCTTCGTTGTCCGGAGTATTGTCTTCTCTGGTGCTGGCAGTGTCTTCTCTTGGGCGATGAGGCCCAGGGCGCCGATGTCCGGGCTCTGCACCAGGTGGTTTATCCTCGACCGGATTCTCCTTCTCATAGTCAAGAGCGCCGTAAGGTGTGTCTATCATACACACGTCATACCAGAAGTGCATGTCCCGTGTCTAGCGGGTAGTAAGTTCTGGCCTTGCCCCTCATCGTCGTCCATACCGTCAATGTCCTCAGTGCGGGGATCGGATGTGTTGGTTATATCTTTAACGGTGGCTATGAAGTGGGTGGCGGGTGGGAAGCAAAATTCTTCGTTGCCCGTCGCAAGTTCGAATCGAACATAGTACGAAGATGGGTCACCCACCAGGGATAGGTTTTTTAGCGAATTTAGTATGTCGCCCATGGGCGAGTGTTGGAAGACATTTGCGGCGTTGAACTTGAAGATTGATAATCGATCGAGTTCGGTGTACGCAGGCTCGCAGGGTTCGGAGCTCGACATCGGAGGCGAGTCTGGGGTTCCGTTGATGCAGATACCGTACAAAGTGGAATCCGCGTGTGGCTCCAGCGCCGCGGAATCGGTGGTCCCCGTGATGGGGTTGAGCTTCCCATCTTCGGACGACTTGAACTGCTCCGGATTTGAGGCCGGAGCGGCTACAAGAGCTATCTCCTGGATGCGGCCAGATGACATGTTTAAGCCATGTTCATTGGGGCGATGGGGAGCGGTTATCGCGGTCTCGAATCCGTCAAAGATCAAGTCTCCACGGATGTCCACAACGTAATTCAAGCTCCCAAATCTGACCTGATGGCCAGGGGCGTAGCTGTCGATCTGCTCCAGATGGCCAAGCGAGTTGGCCCGCAGTACGAAGCCGCCGAATATGAAGATCTGTCCGGGGAAGAAGGTTTCTCCCTGGACAATGCCATTACTGACGATCGAAGGGGCCATCGAGCCCTTTGCTGACGGCACAGTGGAACTCTCAATGAAAGCACCAATGTCGGTGTCAAAACCGGTGGGTCTCGGGTAGGGGGTCCCGAACTGTGCATCTAGGATCGATGGTAACAGGAGACGGGGGACACAATGTTTACCTAGGTTTGGGCCCTCTCTATAGAGGTAAAACCCTACGTCCTGCTTGATTGATATTGATGAATATGAGTGTTACAAGAGTGGATCTACCACGAGATCGTAATGGCTAAACCCTAGAAATCTAGCCTATGTGGGTATGGTAATGAGTATATGTGATGTCCTTTCCGGACTATGCCCTTCGGTTTATATAGGCACCGAGGGGATCTAGGGTTTACATGGAGTCAGTTACACGAGAACGATTTTTCGGTCGCCAAGCTTGTCTTCCACGCCAAGTAGAGTCCAATCTGGACACGGTGCAGTCTTCGGCCTTCATGTCTCCACAGCCCATCACTTCGGCCCGTAGATAACAGGTCGGACGCCCGAGGACCCCTTAATCTAGGGCTCCCTCAATCGTTACCACTACTATCGTATTACTTTGCTACTAAATACCTTGTTGCGGATATTAAGTTTCCAGGTGTGGTTGAATTGACAACTCAGCTGCTAATACTTGAGAATATTCTTTGGCTCCCCTTGTGTCGAATCAATAAATTTGGGTTGAATACTCTACCCTCGAAAACTGTTGCGATCCCCTATACTTGTGGGTTATCAAGAACATTTTATGGCGCCATTGCCGGGTTAGTTCCATTCAAATCATGCAAGTTATAGTCCAAAACAAGGGCAAAAGTGTTTGGAAAAGTAGATACGATGGAGACGTATCAACTCCCCCAAGCTTAAACCTTTGCTTGTCCTCAAGCAATTCAGTTGATAAACTGAAAGTGATAAAGAAAAACTTTTACAAACTCGGTTTGCTCTTGTTGTTGTAAATATGTAAAGCCAGCATTCAGGTTTTCAGCAAAGATTATGAACTAACCATATTCGCAATAACACTTAGGTCTCATGTTTACTCATATCAATGACATAATCAACTAGCGAGCAATAATAATAAATCTTGGATGACAACACTTTCTCAAAACAATCATTATATGATATGACAAGATGATATCTCGCTAGCCCTTTCTGAGACCGCAAAACATAAATGCAGAGCACCTTTAAAGATCAAGGACTGACTAGACATTGTAATTCATGGTAAAAGAGATCCAGTCAAGTCATTCTCAATGTAAACTAACAGTAATGGATGCAAATGACAGCGGTGCTCTCCAACTGGTGCTTTTTAATAAGAGGATGATGACTCAACATAAAAGTAAATAGATAGGCCCTTCGCAGAGGGAAGCAGGGATTTGTAGAGGTGCCAGAGCTCGGTTTTGAAATAGATATGAATAATATTTTGAGCGGTATACTTTCATTGTCAACATAACAACCGAGAGATCTCGATATCTTCCATGCTAAACACATTATAGGCGGTTCCCAAACATAATGGTAAAGTTTATACTTCCCCTCCACCAACAAGCATCAATCCATGGCTTGCTCGAAACAACGAGTGCCTCCAACTAACAAGAGTCCCGAGGGAGTTTTGTTTGCAGTTATTTTGATTTGATTTGCATAAAGCATGGGACTGGGCATCCCGGTGACCAGCCCTTTTCTCGTGAGTGAGGAGCGGAGTCTACTCCTCTTGAGAATAACCCGCCTAGCATGGAAGATACAGACAACCCTAGTTGATACATGAGCTATTCGAGCATACAAAACAGAATGTTTATTTGAAGGTTTAGAGTTTGGCACATACAAATTTACTTGGAACGGCAGGTAGATACCGTATATAGGTAGGTATGGTGGACTCATATGGAACAACTTTGGGGTTTATGGAATTGGATGCACAAGCAGTATTCCCGCTTAGTACAAGTGAAGGATAGCAAAAGATTGGGAAGCGACCAGCTAGAGAGCGACAACAGTCATGAACATGCATTAAAATTAATCAACACCGAATGCAATCATGAGTAGGATATAATGCACCATGAACATAAATATCATAGAGGCTATGTTGATTTTGTTTCAACTACATGCGTGAACATGTGCCAAGTCAAGCCACTCGAATCATTCAAAAGAGGATATCACCCTATCATACCACATCACAACCATTTTAATAGCATGTTGGCACGCAAGGTAAACCATTATAAACTCCTAGCTAATTAAGCATGGCATAAGCAAATATAATCTCTAATTGTCATTGCAAACATGTTTCTTTCATAATAGGCTGAATCAGGAACGATTAACTAATCATATTTACAAAAACAAGAGAGGTCGAGTTCATACCAGCTTTTCTCATCTCAATAAGTTCGTTATATAATCATCATTATTGCCTTTCACTTGCACGACCAAATAGTGTGGATAATAATAATAGTGCACGTGCATTGGACTAAGCTGGAATCTGCAAGCATTCAATTCAATAGAGAAGACAAGGTAATATGGGCTCTTTGCAAGATCAGCAATAATGCATATAAGAGCCACTCAACATTTTCATTATGATCTTCTCCTCTTGACCCCAAAGAAAAGAAACAAAACTATTTACACGGGAAAACTCCCAACAAGCAAAAGAAGAACGAGAAATCTTTTTAGATTTTCTTTTTAATTACTACCACTACAGACATGGAAAGTAAACTAGGTAAAAAGCTACAACTAATTTTTTTTGGTTTTTCTTAAGGTTTATCAAACACACAAGAAGAAAGCATAAAAAGGAAAATAAACTAGCATGGATATTACAGTGAAAAAGTATGAGCACCGACAACTAGCATGAGTGTGTGAACATAAATGTAATGTCGGTGAGAAATATGTACTCCCCGAAGCTTAGGCTTTTAGCCTAAGTTGGTCTATGGCCACGGCTGGCCTGGCGGATATCCAAAGTAATAGTCGGGGTCGTACTGAGAGGAATCCCCCTGGTGCCACTAGTTGGCGGTCTCTTTCAGATTCCACTGATAAACAGACTGCCAGTGAGGATCAAATTGTGGTTCTGGCTCTGGCTCAGTAGCTGTTGTGGGGTTTTGGTAGGCGTGAATGGCCTCCGGCGGAACAAGGTACTTGCCTGCAGATAAGTCAAACAAGGAAGGAGCAGGCAAAGTAATAGTCTCAGGATGATTTTTATCAAATATCAGCTCGTACTTAAGCATCTTTTCCTTATTCTTAACGATAAAATCATGTGCTACCATACTCTTATAGTCTAGAAAAACAGGAGGCAGCAACTTTTCTTCTTTCTCATAATGCCTAATAGGTATGTTAAAGTGTGCAGCGAGGCGCGAGGCGAAGATGCCTCCAAGGACGAGGCCCTTAGTACAGTTAAGATTTAACCGCTTTGCAACAATAGCGCGCATACTAAATGTGTCATCACGGAACAAGGCATGGCACAAAATAACAATATCGGGGGCACTAAGATTGCCACAGTTTCCGCAACCAATTAAGCATCTACTAGCAAATATTGCAAAGTAATGTAAAACAGGAAAATGTATGCTAGTAATTCTTGCATCGGAAACTTTCCTCGTTTCCCCTACAGCAATTGTATCAATAAACCCTTCCACATCGTCATGATGTGGTTCCTCTACGCTGCCCTCAAAAGGTATCAAACAAACCCGACAAAAATCACGAAGTGACATCTCCTTATGCTCATCATATAAATAAAATTCCACTGTAGGTGGTGAGCTCCTAGCATGGAAATGAAAGTTTTGCACAAAGATATTGGTGAGTAAGAGATACTGTTCGCGTTGGTCATGGAGGAAGGCGGTGAGGCCTGCATTCTCAGCCAATTCATAGAAATCATCATAAATCCTGGCTGCTCTCAAGAAATCATCACAAGGCCATTCACGCGGCCGGACCTCCGTGGTGCGAGGGAGATTATACTTGGGCTTCTTGTTCTCTTCACTTTGTTTATCCTTCGAGCTTCGGCTCGATGAGCCCCTCAAAAATCTCTTCATCATTTTTTGAAATTTTTAGCAACATCAAAATAAAAGTGAACCAAACTCAACAAAATTGATAGCAACTACTCCTACAAGTGCCTAGAGGCAATATCATGCATCAAAACTACTTTTGACCACATAAATTTGACATGCAAGCTCAAGAACAGGGTCACCTAAGCAGAAAAAATTTGCAATGAATAAAGCACTAGAACAAAAACTAATTGGACCATTGGAGGAGTCACATACCAAAGAACAATCCCCCAAAGTAGTTTTGTGAATGGAGCTTTGAGCAAGGAGATCGAAAATGGCAGCAAGATGAGCTTGGACTCGGGTTTGAGCTGGCTAGTGATTTTTTGGGAGGAAGAAGGAGTGTGTGGTAGCTAGAATAAGTGGAGGCGAGCCACCATGGGCCCACGAGGCAGGGGGCATGCCCTCCACCCTCGTGGCCAGGTGCTTGCTCCCCCTGCTGTGTTCTCAGTGCCGGATATTCTCAAATATTCTAGAAAAAATCATATTTAATTTTCAGGGCATTTGGAGAACTTTTATTTTCGGGGTGTTTTTATTGCATTGATAATTCAGAAAATAGACAGAAAATGCTATTTTTGCTTTATTTAATATAAATAACAGAAACTAAAAAGAGGGTACAAAGAGTTGTGTTTTCTAAATTCATCCATCTCATGCTCATCAAAAGGAATCCACTAACAAGGTTGATCAGGTCTTGATAACAAACTCATTTCGAATAACATGAAACCGGAGAATTTTTGAATAACACTAGTTTAACTCAACGGGGATATGCATGTCCCCAATAATAAGAATATCATATTTCTTCTTGACAGTAGGAAGAGGAAATTCAAAACCTCCAATAGTGATTGTTGAAATTTTTCCAATATAATTGATATTATGGAGTTGAGGTTGTTTCCTCGGAAAGTGTAACGTATACCCATTACCATTAACATGAAAAGTGACATTGCCTTTGGTGCAATCAATAACAGCCCCTGCAGTATTCAAAAAGGGTCTTCCAAGAATAACAGACATATTATGGTCCTCGGGAATATCAAGAATAACAAAGTCCGTTAAAATAGTAACGTTTGCAACCACAACAGGCACATCCTCACAAATACCGACAGGTATAGCAGTTGATTTATCAGCCATTTGCAAAGATATTTCAGTAGGTGTCAACTTATTCAAATCAAGTCTACGATATAAAGAGAGAGGCATAACAGTAACACCGGCTCCAAGATCACATAAAGCAGTTTTAACATAGTTTGTTTCAATGGAGCATGGTATAGTTGGTACTCCTAGATCTTCAAGTTTCTTTGGTATTCCACCCTTCACAGTATAATTAGCAAGCATGGTGGAAATTTCAGCTTCCGGTATCTTTCTTTTATTAATAACAATTTCCTTCATATATTTAGCATAAGGATTCATTTTAAGCATATCAGTCAAACGCATACGCAAAAAGATAGGTCTAATCATTTCAGCAAAGCGCTCAAAATCCTCATCATCCTTTCCTTGGATGGTTTAGGAGGAAAAGGCATGGGTTTCTGAACCCATGGTTCTCTTTCCTTACCGTGCTTCCTAGCAACAAAGTCTCTCTTATCATAACGTTGATTCTTTGATTGTGAGTTATCAAGATCAACAGCAGGTTCAATTTCTACATCATTGTCATTACTAGGTTGAGCATGAATATGAACATCATCATTAACATTATCACTAGGTTCATGTTCATTACCAGCTTGTGTTTCAGCATCAGAAATAGAAATATCATTGGGATTCTCAGGAGTTTCTACAACAGGTTCACTAGAAGCATGCAAAGTCCTATCATTTTTCTTTTTCTTCCTTTTAGAAGGACTAGGTGCATCAACATTAGTTCTTTGAGAATCTTGCTCAATTCTCTTAGGATGACCTCAGGATACAAAGGTTCCTGAGTCACTTTACCTCCTCTAGTCATAACTCTAACAACATTGTCATTATTTTTACTATTCAATTAATTGAGCAAATCATTCTGAGCTTTAAGTACTTGTTCTACTTGAGTGGTAACCATAGAAGCATGTTTACTAATGAGTTTAAGTTCACCTTTAACTCTAGACATATAATCACCCAAGTGTTCAATCATATAAGCATTATGTTTCAATTGTCTACCACATAAGCATTGAAGTTTTCTTGTTTAACAATAAAATTATCAAACTCATCTAAGCATTGGCTAGCAGACTTATTACGAGGAATATCACCTTCATCAAATCTATAGACAGAATTTACCTTTACCACCTGTGTCGGGTTATCAAGACCATGTATTTCTTCAACAGGCGGCAAATTAAGACCATGTATTTCTTCAATAGGAGGTAAATTATTAACATCTTTAGCTTTTATACCTTTTTCTTTCATAGATTTCTTTGCCTCTTGCATATCTTCAGGACTGAGAAATAGAATACCCCTTTTCTTCGGAGTTGGCTCAGGAGTTGGTTCAAGAAGTGTCAAATTATTTTCATCAGTCATATTATTCAATAGAATTTTAGCTTGATCAACAGTTCTTTCCCTGAAAACACAACCAGCACAACTATCCAGGTAATCTCTGGAAGCATCGGTTAGTCCATTATAAAAGATATCAAGTATTTCATTCTTCTTGAGAGGATGATCAGGCAAAGCATTAAGTAATTGGATAAGCCTCCCCCAAGCTTGTGGGAGACTCTCTTCTTCAATTTGCACAAAATTATATATTTCCCTTAAAGCAGCTTGTTTCTTATGAGCGGGGAAATATTTTGCAGAGAAGTAGTAAATCATATCCTGGGGACTACGCACACAACCAGGATCAAGAGAATTAAACCATATCTTAGCATCACCCTTTAATGAGAACGGAAATAATTTAAGGATATAATAGTAGCAAGTTTTCTCATCATTAGTGAACAAGGTAGCTATATCATTTAATTTAGTAAGATATGCCACAACAGTTTCAGATTCATAGCCATAGAAAGGATCAGATTCAACCAAAGTAATTAACTCAGGATCAACAGAGAAATCATAATCCTTATCAGTAATAAAAATAGGTGAAGTAGCATAAGCAGGATCATATTTCATTCTAGCATTCAGAGATTTTTGTTTCACCTTAGCTAATAGTTACTTAAGATCACTCCTATCATTGCAGGCAAGAAAGTCTCTAGCAGTTTCTTCATCCATAACATAACCCTCAGGAACAACAGGCAATTCATATCTAGGGGGATAATCTTCATCATCACTTTCATCAATATTATCAGTTTCAATAATTTCATTCTTACTAGCCCTAGCAAGTTGTTCATCAAGAAATTCACCAAGAGCCACAGTAGTATCAAGCATAGAAGTAGTTTCATCATAAGTATCATGCATAGCAGAAGTGGCATCATCAATAACATGCGACATATCGGAATTAATAGCAGAAGCAGGTTTAGGTGTCGCAAGCTTACTCAAAATAGAAGGTGAATCAAGTGCAGAGCTAGATGGCAGTTCCTTACCTCCCCTCGTAGTTGAGGGAAAAATCTTGGTTCTTTGATCTTTCAAGTTCTTCATAATGACCAGCAGATATAAATCCCAAGTGACTCAAAGAATAGAGCTATGCTCCCTGGCAACGGCGCCAGAAAATGTTCTTGATAACCCACAAGTATAGGGGATCGCAACAGTTTTCGAGGGTAGGACAAAAGATGTCATGCAAGTTCTTTTCCATAAGCACATATGAATATATTCGGAATACATGCCTACTACATTGATGAACTGGAGCTAGTTCTGTGTCACCCTAGGTTATGACTGTTACATGATCGATCGCATCCGGCATAATTCTCCATCACCGATCCATTTCCTACAAGCTTTTCCATATATTGTTCTTCGCTTATTTACTTTTCCTTTGCTACTGTTACAATCACTACAAAACCCAAAAACATTGCTTTTGCTATCGTTATCACTATATCATATTACTTTGCTACTAAATACCTTGCTGTAGATATTAAGTTTCCAGGTGTGGTTGAATTGACAACCTAGCTCCTAATACTTGAGAATATTCTTTGGCTCCCCTTGTGTCGAATCAATAAATTTGGGTTGAATACTCTACCCTCAAAAACTGTTGCGATCCCCTATACTTGTGGGTTATCAATAACATTTTCTGGCGCCGTTGTCGGGTTAGTTCCATTCAAATCATGCAAGTTAGAGTCCAAAACAAGGGCAAAAGTGTTTGGAAAAGTAGATACGATGGAGACGTATCAATTAGTCATAAAGAACTCACATACTTATTGCAAAAATCTACAGGTCATCAAAAACCAAGCATTACGCGCATGCTCCTAGGGGGATAGATTGGTAGGAAAAGACCATCGCTCATCCCCGACCGCCACTCATAAGGAAGACAATCAAATGACACCTCATGTTTCAAATTTGTTACACAATGGTCATTTTGGGGATATTACTACTGGAGGTAAACCGGCCTTATGTAGCCGGGTTGACTCCTTGAAGATTAGAAGCCCATAAAGATGCAAGGATGATGGCGCTTCATGGAGGCCCAAGGCCCAAAGGCGGGTTAAAGCCTGTAAATGTAAACCGGCTTAGTCATGTAACTTGTATTGTAAGATAGGAAGGATAGAGACCGAGCTGGATACGTTTATGATCCGGCTTCGGGACTCTGTAAACCGGCGGGCGTCAACCTATGTATATAAAGGGACGACCCGACAGCGGTTTAGGGACAGACAACAACTCGAGAGCCAGACAAAGCGGATTCGCTCCCTGGCCTTTGAAACCCTAGCAATACCAATCACAACTAGACGTAGGCTTTTACCTTCCTTGAAGGGGCCGAACTAGTATAAAATTCCCCATGTCCCCTTGTCCGGTTTAACCCCCTTAAGCTAACCCGTAGCGATGGCTCCACGACTAACTCCTTTCACAAGAACATATGTCGTGACAAACCCACGACAGTTGGGCCCACCATGGGGCTATCGCACGATGGTTTTGAGTTCTTGAAGGGCAGCTTCGATGGACTTAAGGGATACGCTGTGGGCCGGATGACGAAGAGTCGTCGCGACAAGCTCTACATCGACAATGCAGGATGGGGTCCCGAGGCCGATTCAATCGAATACGGGTACCGGGTCCCCTTTGGTGGGATTCACGTCTTCATCGGCAAGATCGGTGGACCGGCCCCTGAGCCGGACATCTGCACCGACATCATCGAGACGGCTCGGCGTGCAAATTCTTCGCCGGTTCAGCCTGAGGCAAGGCATGTTTTCGTGGGTGTCGTCCATGGACCGAGGTATGAGGACAGGCCGGTGTCCGATGGAGAGACCGTGGTTTGTTCTGATGACGAGTCTTCTGGAGAGACCGAATCACTTTACCAGTTGCAGGACGGCCGGATTGATGGAGGATCCGAGGGCAACAGTATTCTAGGTTCCCCTGATTTGCCAAACCGGGCCGCCATCTTCATGGTCGGCACACAATCGGTGCCTCATTCATCTACCGCCGCAGCGATGCTCTCCGGTTCAACAACGACCACACTAGCAGGGGCAGGAAGCATAACGCCGCCTCCAGCCCAAGTCCTGTCTGATTTGTTCGACGCTTTGGCAAGTTGATGGCCGCAGAGGTGGATGCAGCAGCCAGGGATCAGCACAACACGGAGATTGCAAAGGTGAAAGATCAGATAGCCCAGGCTAAAGTGGACCTGGCGACAGAGAATGCTAGGATGGCTACAGAGCGGGCTGAATTGGAAGCACAGGCCTACCGGATTAGGCTGGATCAGAATGCTTTGGAGGAAGTCATGAGAAGAAGGTATTGATCACGTCTCCTGTCGGTTATGAACCGCAGAATCTCTTCAACACACCAGGAGCAGGAGCTGGTAGCCCACCCATACTAAACCTGGCGGAAGCGCCGGGAATAGGAGCGCCGGTTCAACCACGCACGACGGACCCGCCTCGCCAGAACAATGTTGTGCCACAGTATGTTCCAACGCTGCCCGGGCATTATTCCAACCCGTTAGACAACATTTTGGCCGTCGCTTCACGCCTAGCGGCCCTCCCAACCGATGGCGAGTCACCAGTTGTAGTGGAAGCACGTCGGGCCAGGGGTCTCCTTCAAACAGCACTAAATCAACAGTAGGCGTATTCACACAGTCGTGAGAGGATTCATTCCACTCCCCGTCCAAGCCGAAGCTATAGCAGACATGTGGAGGACGAACCGGCCGTGTCCAGTAGTGCACGTCGCCGAAATTCACCATGAGGAAACAACCCGGCCGGGGGAGGCGCTAATGTGCAGGATGTTGTGGACCATGGCCACGCACGTCGGGAGGCCGAGTTGGCAGCTCGACACGGAGCGCGACAACATACTCCGGTTCACCCCACGGCCTCCATAGAGCCAGGTGTGGTGTTCAGTTCCTTAGGGGTGCCGTGTCTAACCCCCGCTTTGCGTAATGTGAGACTACCCAAGGATTTCAAGGGACCTCGTAAGGTACCAAATTACAACGCCGATTTGCAACCAGAGGCGTGGGTGGAGAGCTATGAGATGGCAATGGAGATGTTACATGTGGATGAGGAAGTGTGTGCTAAATATTTCACCATGATGTTGGAAGGAACAGCTCGCACTTGGTTGAAGAGCTTGCCGACCAACTCTGTTGGATCATGGGCTAAATTGAAGCACCGGTTTATCCAGAACTTCAAGGATACGTGTAAGCAGCCGATGTCAATCGTGGATCTGGATGCTTGTGTCCAAGAGGAAGGGGAGTCCACGACCCATTGGGTCAAACGGGTCTCAGCAATTTTGCATTCATCAGATCGTATCAATGCAGACACTGCAATGTTAACATTAGAGGGCAACTGTCGTTTCTTACCACTAAAATAGAAGTTGGGAAGGCTCAAACGTCACTGCAATGATATGTCAACACTCATGGATGCTTTGGTTAAATACGCCAATTCAGATAATACCAAGGATCCGGATTCAGAGGAGGATAAACCGGGGAAAGGTAAGAAGAACGGCAATGCCAAGGGTCAACAGCATAATCCGGCAGGCCATGGAAACAGTGGTAAGCGCAAGGCCGACAGTAGCTTGGACTTTGTTGCAAATACCAATGCGCAGGAGAATGGCCAGCGCCGTAAGGGCAAGCAGCCCCAGAGGGGTGGAGGTACAGGCCCCAATTTGGAGCGTTTGTTAAATCAGCCCTGTCCAAAGCATGGATCAAAAGAGAAGCCGGCATCACATCTTTGGAAGGACTGTTATATCATGCGGGATTTCAAGAATTCCAATATGTTCCAATATGACAACGGCCCGCCCGGCGGTTCAGGTGGAGGTTTCCACGGGCCGGGTTACGGAGGTGGTGGTTCCGGTTTAGGGTTTCAAGGCAACCAAACCGGACACGTCAATCAAGGGCACCAAGGCAACCAAGGAGGTTACAACCATCAGGGGAATCAGCAGCAGCAGCAGTCGCGTTATCAGAGCAATCCTAAACAGCTGAACAGCGGGCAATATCATGTCTTCACTACTAGTTTGTGCAAACGTGATCAGAAGCTTCACAAAAGGGCAGTAAATTCTGTTGAGCCGGCAGTACCTCAGTATTTGCGCTGGTCTGAGCAACCTATTTTGTGGAGTAGAGATGATCACCCACCCCGGGTTGATAATCCAGGTCACTTGGCCCTGGTGGTAGCCCCTCAAGTTGGGGGATACAAGTTCACTAAATGGGTGGAGGCAGAGCCAATCAGCAAGTGTGATGCAGCCATGGCGGTTCAATTCATCAAGAAGGTGATATTCCGGTTTGGCTTTCCACACAGCATTATAACAGATAATGGTACTAACTTGTCAAAAGGGGATATGGAAGAATTTTGTCAACGTGAGCACATCCGGCTCGACCTAGCATCGGTGGCTCACCCCCAGTCTAATGGTCAAGCGGAGAGGGCAAATCAAGAAATTCTACGTGGCATCAAACCCAGGCTTATGGTTCCCTTAAAGCGGACACCAGGTTGTTGGGTTGAGGAGCTGCCTTCTGTGTTGTGGAGCATCAACACCACACCCAATAGGTCTACGGGTTACACACCTTTCTTTATGGTTTATGGAGCGGAGGCAGTTCTTCCTAGTGACGTCCGCCACGACTTGCCCCGTGTGACAGCTTATGTTGATGCTGATAATGAGAAGGCACATCAAGATCCTCTGGACCTGTTGGATGAAGAGCGTGATCTGGCCGCGGCACCATCGGCGATTTATCAACAAGATCTCCGACGTTATCACAGCTGCCGGGTTAAAACTAGAACCTTTCAAGAAGGTGATTTGGTGCTCCGGCTCATCCAGGATCAGACTGATATGCACAAGTTATCCCCACCTTGGGAAGGACCCTTTGTGGTCAGCAAAAATCTGCACAACGGATCTTACTACCTCGTTGATGTTCGAGAGCATGAAGACTCACGTCAATCGGTGGAGGAGACCAAGCGGCCATGGAACATAGCTCTACTTCGGCCTTACTATACTTGAAGCCATAGGCTCTTTATCTGTACATATTTTCTGACGGTGTTTATATCATATAATAAACCGGAGCCTCCGTTATAAGCGGGGTATCTGTTCTTTTTATATCCTGTGTGTGCTTTTACAAGATAACTGACAAAGCGGAGTTTTTGTTAATCCGGCTTTAGCAGCTGCATAGATATAAAGAAAATCACTAGGGGGCTTGGTCATATTTGAACTACAGCTACACCTCTTGATCGGTTTTGAAACCATGAAGTGATATCACTAGGGGGCTTGGTTGTCCTCACACCATAGCTACACCTCTTGATAGGCATTTAAGCCACAAAGGGAAAAATTTGTGGAGCCACAGAGAGTGTTGTACAAAGTACAGACTCAAACATGGGCACATGCTAAGCATCGCTCACAAAGTTACTTGGGGGCTCTTTTTGCAAAGCAACAAAGAGTTTGAAAGGACCCTTGTAATTGGCTATCAAGCCACAGCTTGGAAGCCTGGTGTATTCACCTAAAAACCCAGGTTAACCTGCCTTCATCAAGTAAGCCACTCTTGCCCAGGTAATCCTGGTATGACCCATCGAACGTTTGACATGACAATCTTTTATAGACCCTGAACTTATCAAAGTTAAAACGATGATTGGTTAATTGGAGGCCCATCTTAAAAGGCTTTGTTAAATGGTTTAACTTAGAGGCCTGGCAGCCCATGAAAAGCCTCAATTTGGAGCCTGGCAGCTCGTAAAAAGCCTTGCATATTTTCCTTTTTAAGTTTTATTTGTTGAAATTCATAAGTATTTTTTAACAGACCGGCGTCCTTGACCCGGCGTGCTTTTCAACTACAAGTTGTTGGCACATGATCAATTATAAACCGGTGTTCATTGACCCGGTCTGGTTTGACTAAATTGCCAGTGTTATAAAGAAAATCCGGTGGTTATCCCAGTCCGGTTTAATATATAGACCGGCATTATGAAAATGGAGTTATCAACGTTCCGGATTGGTATTAACACCTTTGTCGTATACACGTTTGGTCAACCAATGAGGTATGTTATGTACATTACTTTTTGTACAAACACTTGATTATTCATCTAGGTACTATATACTTCTTGGACATCATGACACGTCTAGCGGTAAACCGCTGGATACTTTTAAGTTGTTGTACCCAGGAGCAAAATTCATCATGGGTTATGCATCAATATATCCCACAAAGTGGCACAAGAATGTTACGCAGTATTACGAAACATGCTCGATGGCATGGCAGATAACAAAGTTTTGGCTATCCTATTACAAGAAGCTTTCAAAGCGGCTCCAATGGCATAATTGTTTTTCATAAAATCGGCACACGGTGGATAGTAAACCGGTGACCGGTTCAGGACACCTCGTCGGGACGGTTTGATGGTTGAGGTTCCGTTGGTGTAGGCACTTCTTCATCCCTCCCCAGTCGCTGGAAATCAACCGTTGACCAATCAATTCCAGTTAAAGCTTGAAACACTACTTCTTCATGGATAAGATTGGAGGGGTTAATATCAGGAGCATAAGTGTGCTTATGAATCGGAGGCACAAGTTCTTCAACTTCATAGATGTCGGTTGGCTGCCTTTTCCCTTCCGCATTGTAAAACGGTTGAAAATGGGACAAATCGGTATCATCGGCCAACTTGCTAGCTGTTGGCCGCATCTGTTTAGTCAGCCACCGGAGATCATCATTGTCAAAGTTGGAACCATCTTCTTTAACACCTGGGTATCCTTTGATGATGTCTTCTGCTTCAAGATCCGGAATCCAGGCTTTTGCTCGAATAAGTGCAGTTAAAGCTCCGGCTCTAGCAGCTGCTTTCTTCAACTCGACGATGCGGGCTGGTAACATGGCCAACTTCTCAAGAGTTTCCTTAATCAAAGAGGGAGCCGGTTTGTGATAAGCTGCCGTGCAAATAGCCCGCTGTGACCCAGAGTATAACTGTTCAATCAATGTGTATGCCGCTTTGAGCTTCATCCGCATATCCGAACCAAGATGACTGATCCGGGTGCCTGCCAAAGATTTTATCAACATTTTGGTCAGCTGTAAAGTTCATTGACTTGCGCAACACACGTAAGCAGGCACTTACCAAAGATAGCAGAGGTCATAGCATTGATTTGACGTTTCAAACCGGCTAGTTCATCAGCCACTGGCTTCAGGGCTGCCTCGGCGTCTACAGCTCTTTGGGTTAAACCGGATTTCTTGGTTTCCCAGTCAGCACGATCTTTATAGAAATATTCTTTCAATTTTTCCATCAAGGCCAGGTCCTGGGTCAGCTCCTCTTTGGCTTTTTCAGCCTCGGCTTGTTGTGATTTCACATTCTCTTGCAAGTCAGAATTTCGGGCGTCTTTGCTTTTCAGTTCAGCCTGCCACATTGAAGGTATATTAAACAGACATCATGTATATGTGCTAAGTACAAAGCGTATAACAAAGTTATGCACTTCATACTTGGGGGCTAATGCCTATTTGCTCTCAAGTACTACACTTTATACAAGTCTCCAGAACAATGCAAGCATTATCCTTGACACTTGGGGGCTAATGTACGTCTGTTCTAAAAACGGATGCATTGATCAAAAAACCGGATTAACTTGCCAAGTTAAACCGGCCTTTGGGGGCTATGCTGCAGAAGGTTATCTAATTATTTCAAGATGAGTCTTATCTATTATTAGAGATCTGCTATTGCAATGATCAATGATCAGATGCTTAAAGTGTTACAAAGACCCGGTTTATGATTAACAAAACGTGAGATAGTATTTCAGCTATAAATCAATAAACAAAGGGAGAGGAATTTACCTGATATCGCTCTTTCATCAAGTTCACCAAACTAGCTTCATAATCCTGGTTTGAGTGCAGACGGTTCAAGAAGCCAGAATGGAGCTCATCAGCGTTAAGATGAGCATAGCTTGATAAATCGCTGCTCCATTTACCTTTCTCCCTGGCAGCTTGCTCTTCTTTAGCACTGTGTTGAGCCAAAATGACGGGATGGCCGGGAGAGCTGTGGCACATTCCAGTAATAATAACATCATCACCTTGGCCTTCAGGGTTTTTGGTGGATGATATTGGAATTTCAGCGTCTTTCACCGGACTAGCCCGGTTTGGTTCAGCCGGTTCAGAATCGGGCACATCAGGCTCGACGTCTATGGGCCCATCAGTATTTTGGCCTTCAAGGGGCGGGTCATCAGAAGTAGCTTCAGGATGAGGACCTTCTGGTTCACATGTTTGTACCGGTTCACCTCTGGGTTGTTCTTCTTCGGCGACCGGGTCTTCGGATGGATTGGTGACCCGAGCTTTCTTGCTAGGTCTAGCTTGGGCTCTGCAAATAAAGATAAAGGATTAACATCTTATTCAATTCTGCAATGCGTTAAAGTAAAAGGTTTTACAACTTACCCGGCCATAGTTTTTAGCGGAGGGAGTTGAGTTGTAGTTGACTCGCCAGATGATGAGGGAGGTGTCACCTGATAATTTGAATCGGACGGATTAAGAGGTTGTCTGAAATAACCTGCCTTGGGGTAAGAATGGTCAGAAGTAGGAGAGACCTCAGACCGGCACTTCCGAACCAGAGTATCAGGTAAACCAGCTGAAGTGACCTATTGGCCACTGTGCCAGGTTGTCCGGCGAGCTTCATGCTGCTGAGTCTTCAAAATAAATGTTGGATCCAAGTGAGCAAGAGGATGAGAAAAGCTTACTTTTCGGACTGCTTGGCGAGTTTTTTGTGTTCGCATAGAGTCTGAACCGAAGGAAAGGGTAATTACTTCTACACCATCAGCTTGGCTAGCTTCTGCATCCTCCTGAGGAAGATCATTGTTAATGAGATGCATGAAAAGAGAGCCAAGTGAGTCAAGTTCTACCTCAACTTCTGGATCATCAGTGTCATCATCAAGCTCCATGTTAATCCGGTCAGCCGTTTTCCGTTTTGACGTCCGCTTTACGGCTTTGTTCTTTGGGCGGGATGGCTTGACCACTTTATCTCCAGTCGGCTTTGCCGCTTTCTCTACGGTTTTCTGTTTCCAGAAGGGGTCATCTCCCTATATACAAAGAAGAAGGATTACAGGTTGCATAAGCTAAAAACATTATAAATGAGGGGGAAATATAATGCTTACAGCAGGCGGTTTGTTCTTGGCATAGAAGGGACTCAGACCGGTTTGACTACAGATCAGTTCCGACTCATTCAGAATCTTCTTTACGCCTTCAGTGACTTCTTCCTTAGATAATTGGATGTTGCAATGGCGTTGAGGGTCGTCAACCTCACCCGTATATTCACACATTAAACCGGGATGCCGGCTTAGCGGCAAGATACTCCAGGATATCCAACAGCGCACAAAGTCCATGTCTGTTAAACCGTTTGCCATAAAGGCCAGGAGTTTGGCGAGTTGAGGAGCGTATTTCGCCCTTTCTGAAGAGCTCAGGCGTTGTGGCATTGGGTGATTATTGGATAGTCTGTGATCACGAAAGCCGGGGAGGGGATTTTCATCTTCAGGCGAAGTGTGTCTGCAATAAAACCTAGTTTGGTTCCATTCCTTTGGGTGGCTATGATGTTTGGCATGAGGGAATTCAACTTCTTTCCACTTTTGAATCGAGACACCACCAAGTTCTGTGTTCGGCCATTTACAAACTCTGTGCGCCGATTTAAGTGAAAGAAATCCCGGAACAGTTCTGCAGTTGGTTCTTCTTGTAAATATACTTCACAGAAGACCTGGAAGTTGCATAAATTGGAAACCGAGTTGGGACCAATATCTTGCAGATGAAGTTGGAAGCTGGCAAGCACATCTCGATAAAACTATGACCCTGGCGGTTTGAAGCCATGGCCTATATGGTCAACAAAGACCACCACCTCGCCTTGCCTTGGGGTTGGAGGATTTTCTGTTCCTGGAACTCGCCATTTGATTTCAGTTTTCTTAGGCAGGGAGCTGATGGTAACCATCTCATTCAACTGAGTTTCAGTAACCCGGGAACGAGCCCAGTTGCAGGCAGTGAATTGTTTGGCCATTGTGAAACAAATAAAGCTGAAAATGAAAGGCCGGGTTATAAATTATGCCTGATTATATGCAATATACAAGGGAGTAAGAAACATACTGATATGTGAAATGGTGTGAACCGGAGACTAATGCAATAAGGGGAAAAGGTAATACTAGCACAGGATTACTCAGACACTGTTAAACCGGAGCATAATTATGAAGGTAAAATGCTCCTCTGGTTTATCAGAGGGCTAATGGCATAGACTGCTTATATAAGGTTAAACCGCCTATGTTGGCGTAAGGAGAAACAGATCTCACAGGGACATAGAAACAGATCTCACAGTGACATATGAAATTTTCGGATCTAAGATAAGACAGAAAAGTAAAAATAATTGAATCTAGAAGGGGTGCAGAACCGAAGCAACTTATGAAGGACTAGACCAGTTCTTTGCGCATAAGGGTTTGTGATGACAATGGACGGTTAGCTACGGCAAGGAGTACGTTAGATATGAAGTATTCACCTAAAGGCCATGAAAGAGCAACACTGAAAGCACTGATGAACCTCAAGAACAGCGAAGAACAAGTAAACCCTAATGGATCTAAGAAAGAAAGGGGAAAAGACTTACTGCGACGGCGGAAGCAGCGGAAGGGCGTTGTGGAACTCTGGTGTGAACAGGTTGATGCAGCGGCCAACGGCGAAGCAGAGGCGGAGTTCGAAGATGACGGCGGCGCTCGGGTGTGGAGTCGTCGAGAGGAAGAAGAAGAGATGAATGGGTAGCGGAAAGAAAAGAAAAGGGGTCCACTGTCCCTATTTATAAGGCGTAGAGATGAAACGACAAGTGCGGGAATCGAGGAGCCTAAAAATGGATAAGTTAATAAGGGTGTCGCCTCGATGGCTGAAGGCATATTAAATGAAGGTAATCTTCGACATCAACGGATGGATGACGTCAGGACGATTTATCATAATCTTGAAGTGTGACGTCATGGTGGTTTACAAAGATCGAGGTGAAGATATGAGGGAAGAATTTTTCTAACTATAGAAGATTGACATGAACGAGTTCAAACCAATCTGGGGCCTAATGTTGGGGATATTACTACTGGAGGTAAACCGGCCTTATGTAGCCAGGTTGACTCCTTGAAGATTAGAAGCCCATAAAGATGCAAGGATGATGGCGCTTCATGGAGGCCTAAGGCCCAAAGGCGGGTTAAAGCCTGTAAATGTAAACCGGCTTAGTCATGTAACTTGTATTGTAAGATAGGAAGGATAGAGACCGAACTGGATACGTTTATGATCCGGCTTCGGGACTCTGTAAACCGGCGGGCGTCAACCTATGTATATAAAGGGACGACCCGGCAGCGGTTTAGGGACAGACAACAACTCGAGAGCCAGACAAAGCGGATTCACTCCCTGGCCTTCGAAACCCTAGTAATACCAATCACAACTAGACGTAGGCTTTTACCTTCCTTGAAGGGGCCGAACTAGTATAAAATTCCCCGTGTCCCCTTGTCCGGTTTAACCCCCTTAAGCTAACCCATAGCGATGGCTCCACGACTAAGTCCTTTCACAAGGACATCTGCCGTGACAAACCCGCGACAGGTCACCATATGTGCATGCTACGGGACTTGCAAACTTCAACAGAAGTATTTCTCAAATTCACAACTACTCAACTAGCACACTCTAATATTACCTACTTTATATCTCAAAACAATTATCAAGTATCAAACATCTCCTAGTACTCAATGCACTTTTTATGAAAGTTTTTATTATACCGATCTTGGATGCCTATAATATTAGGAATAAATTCATAACCAAAGAAAATTACCATGCTGTTCTAAAGGACTCTCAAAATAATATAAGTGAAGCATGAGAGATCAATAATTTCTATAAAATAGAACCACCGCCATGCTCTAAAAGATATAAGCGAAGCACTAGAGCAAAATTATCTAGCTCAAAAGATATAAGTGAAGCACATAGAGTATTCTAATAAATTCTGATTCATGTGTGTCTCTCCCAAAAGGCGTGTACAGCAAGGATGATTGTGGTAAACTAAAAAGCAAAGACTCAAATCATACAATACGCTCCAAGCAAAACACATATCATGTGGTCAATAAAAATATAGCCTCAAGTAAAGTTACCAATAGAAGAAGACGAAAGTGGGGATGCCTTCCGGGGCATCCCCAAGCTTAGGATTTTGGTTGTCCTTGAATTTTACCTTGGGGTGCCTTGGGCATCCCAAATCTTATGCTCTTGCCACTCCTTTTTCCATAATCCATCAAATCTTTACCCAAAACTTGAAAACTTCACAACACAAAATTTAAACAGAAAATCTCATGAGCTCCGCTAGTAAAAGAAAACGAACCACCACTTAAGGTACTGTAATGAAATCATTCTTTATTTATATTGGTGTTAAAACTACTGTATTCCAACTTTTATATGGTTCATACACTCAAATACTAGCCATAGATTCATCAAAATAAGAAAACAACACACGAAAAATAGAATCTGTCAAAAACAGAATAGTCTGTAGTAATCTGTAGGTTTCGAATATTTATGGAACCCCAAAAAATCTAAAATAAATTGCTGGACATGAGTAATTTATCTATTAATC
The DNA here is from genome assembly GCF_018294505.1 of Triticum aestivum. Lineage (NCBI taxonomy): Eukaryota > Viridiplantae > Streptophyta > Magnoliopsida > Poales > Poaceae > Triticum > Triticum aestivum. The sequence goes on along the minus strand of NC_057812.1, from coordinate 385,644,869 downwards.
ATCTTCGAAAATAATTAACTAAATATCTGATAGAGGCAAAGGTGTCCCGTCTTTCGATGAGATGATGGATATCGCTTTGGTGGCAGTCGACTTTGACGATCCGACTACGAACGTGCGAGGACGTCGCGCCTTAGCAATCGCTAAACCAACTCCGAGAGGTTATTGACCATGCCGGAGCACAATCAACCTGACCACGAGGGTCTGTTTCCTGCGAGCAAACGAAGAACAAGCAAGAAACTGAGATTGCAATCTGGATATTGCGAATATAAGATGAAAGCTTTATTGATCAAGGTGGGGTTCTGTGACGCCTTTGTGTGGTCGTTGAACACAAACGAAGTACGCGAAGTTGCAGCTATGGCGAACTTTTAATCTAAACAAAACCCAAAGTCTAAACGGTGCCCTAAGGGCTGTATATATGGACGAAGAGAGGGGGAATTTCGTGGCCCTTGGTGGAGGGGTCCGAAATCAACCCTATCTCTTGTTTCCCCACACATACGGACTCTAAAAATAGCCTATACTTATGTATTTCGAAATTACATGGGCCTGGCCCAATAAAAAGGTGACGCAGCACCTATAATAGCCTCTGGACGAAATTTATGAAGTGACATCTTGTATATTTCGTCCAAGGCTTCATGCACTCGTTATGGAGGCTTCAAAGACCTGAAATCATCACTTGTAACTCTGTTCTTGTTCCCCTTGCGCATGCCATCATCTCCATGCTTGTTCTTGCTCCAATGTTCATCCTTCTCCAAGCTAGGCCCTTCATTTGTAAGCAAAACAAATGTATCCAATTTAGGCAGCATCATATTCTCATGAACATTAGAATCATTACCAAGAAACGAAAGTACCTGGTAATTTAGTTGGCGTGCGCGAGCTCTAGTAATTGGTCCAGTATGTATAGCAGCAGGGGTTGTGGGTGTAACAAT